>NC_037683.1:60058837-60231615 GCF_003255815.1 Theropithecus gelada | reverse complement strand
TTTTTTTTTTTTTTTTTTTTTTTTTTTGAGACGGAGTCTTGCTCTGTAGCCCAGGCTGGAGTGCAGTGGCGCGATCTTGGCTCACTGTAAGCTCAGCCTCCTGGGTTCACGCCATTCTCCTGCTTCAGCCTCCCGAGTAGCTGGGACTACAGGCGCCTGCCACCACGCCTGGCTAAACCCCGTCTCTACTAAAAAATAGAACTGTAATTAATCTTAATTCTAGTTAATGGAGTTAAACAGAAGGAATCATATCCCCCCTCTCCCACCTGTTTTCTCTTTTCCAGATTTAGAATCTCATTTTCTAAACATTATGTAGAAATTAAGATGTAGAAGGGGAAGGTGATCACAAAAACTTACAGACAGGCTTTAGAGAATTCATTCCTTCATTCAAAAAATAATTCAAAGTATGAACCAGGGGATTCTAAGTTTTGAAGTGAGGAGTAACTTGATCTATTGAAGGAATTGAAACAAGAACTATGTGACTAGACTTTTGAGTCAGGGAGGGTCTTCCCAGGTGAAGCTGGGTTTTATAGACTTACAGACATTTTTCCAAAAATAATTTTAAAAAGGGAAGTATTTTAAGCAGCAACGTCATAGGGTTTCAAGACATTTTGCTATTATGGCTACCCTCTTCTGGATGGACTGTTGTTATTCATCATCCTGTTTCAGGTGCACAGTGCAAACCATACTATCCAGACAGGGTCTAGTGAGTTCAGGGTAGGCTCAGCCATCACCTCCTTTGTTCTGGACATTAGATTCATGCATCCTAATGATGTATTTACTTGGATGGTCACTTTGTCAGTCTTTGTTGGATAGATCTGGTGGTCGACTAAAATCAATACCTGATTTGGGTTGGATTTTTGACGCTAGATATGCTATACAGAAGCTGGACCACAAAGGAAACTCATGTCAATTTGAGATGCCCAGAATTAAGTTCCTCTTCTCTTTCTGCATCTAATTGAGCCTATATGATGAGAGAGTTTTGCTTTTGTTCTGGTTTTTCTCTTTTCTTCTATATATTTTTTTCTAATGATGAAAGCAAACATGGAAAATACAGAAAAAGCGAAACAAGTAGAAATAATAATTGAAATAAGCATAGATAACCATTGTTATCACTGCTATTGACATCTTTCACTAAGTATCATTTTCTGTGGTTGAGATCATACTATCATGAGTTTTATACAGCCTGTTTTATAACTATTATTATTAGGTCACACAAATTTATTTTCCAGCATATTAAACGGTTTTCAAATGTGCTTCTTATTTGAGGACACTAAATTTCCTGGTTTTTTACTTTGTAAAAGAATATTTTCAAAGAATACCTTTATATTTAAATAGTTACTTGCATTTCAAAGTATTTCCTTAGATTAGAACTCTAGAAACATATTTAAAGCTTCTTTGATACATATTTATAAACTGCTTTACAAAACTTGTTGGCTAATTTACACTTCTCCCTGTATTGTGCATTATAAAAAATAAAATAAAAAATTAACCTTGCTGCTTAATTGGAGAAAATATAATTGCATTATTTTCTTCACTTTTGTTTTTAATTGTTAGTGATGTTAAAGATTTTACAATGTTTATTAAGCCATTTCTCTTTCTTTTTTGTTAACTGTCAGTTCTCATCTTTCTTATGCATGATGGTCTTACTGATTTTCTTCTAAATGTGTATAATCCTTTTGTATATAAATATTTTAATCCTCATTTTGTCATAACTCTTATAAATAAGTTTTTATCCCCATCTACTTGGAATTTTAATATTGTTTTTGATTTTAAAAAATTACAAATAAGTCTTAAAAATTCAGCTTATTGTACACATACCATTTGACTGCTACTGTAATGAAAAATAAAGAGGTTTCTTTGCCTGATTTACTTTCTCTTTCAGTTTGACCTGAGCTTAAAAACAAAAGTAGAAAAGAAAAAAGTTTTCATGGGTTTTGCCTTAAATAAATCTTACATAATTCCTCTTAAATGCATTTTCTGTAATAAAAAGGGCTTACAAATGTAATTGGAGGTATGAGTTGGGGCCTGCAAAGGCTGAATTCCAAGATTTTTTTAAATATTGTGCGTGTGTGTGTGTGTGTGTGTGTGTGTGTGTGTCTATTTTGTTAAATGAAATCTGGAGAGGGAAATTAATAAGATTCACATAATTCTTTCTTCTCTGGTGCATGATAACTTCTCAGCCACTGCCAAATAATGTTAACTTGTTATAACGTTTGTTTAAATTCTATTCTTAAACAAATTCTCTTTAGCAAGGACTTTGGGACCAAACAGTCCTGAACCACCTGTAAAGTGGGAATAATTATGCTCTCCTTGAAGTGCTTTTGTCCAACGAATCACAAAGCAAAGGTAAAGTACTGAGCCGGTACTGGCACACAGAAGACACATAATGCCAGACTCGACTCTACCTCACCCTCCTGTGTCAGGCCATAAAAGACTCTGTAGCAGTTCCTGAGAAATAACATGTGTGCACCTGAATGCTAGCATCCTACATTGATGTTAACCTCAGTAGCATGCCAGACTGATATCTGAATGGAAAAAATAAATAAATATAATGACTGAATTTTTATATTATTCATTTATCCAACGAATATTCTCAAGAATCAAATGTATGACTGGTATTGTGAAAGACACTGATCATACAGAGAAGTTTAAATCTTTCTTCCTGCATTGATAAAGCAGTACTGGAACCCTTTGAGTAAACACTCAGAATTATGTGTCCATCTAATTTTACCACTAGGTTTAGCTTCGCATGCTGTGCTGCTCCAATACTACATTTCCCTGGAAACAAGGAATAATCACATTTAGCACTGAGGTATGGGTGAAATAAACTCTACAAATGTGCTATGTAATGATCCAGTAGATTCAGAGAAAATAATGTATTTACTGAGCCAACAAAGTATAGACACAAGGGTTCTTACAACACACCGTGGTACCATTAAATGACGAAGAAATGGTGTATGTATGATGCTGATGAAATGTTTCAAAAAAGAACATTCAAATAACAAGAGTAAGCCATTTGTTCCTGAAGGAATTGCTAATTCAGCTTTCTCAAACTAGGCAGTTTACTGACCACTTAACTCTACAGAATATTCCAGTTTCTTGAAGCAAAACTGCTTCTAATAGTAAGTAAAATGAACCTTTATAAATTTGCTTTAATGGTCTTATAATTCACATTTTTTTCTGGTAGAGTTGTATTTTATTTTTAAAATGTGTAATTTTAAACCTTTACAGAACTAAGAAATTTGATTTTGGAGAAGAGTGGCAAAAGAGAAAATTATCTTTCACCTACTTGATTTGTTTTACTTAGTAGAACATGAATTTATATTTTATGATCTACAAAATGTCAGTTGCCAAAAATGTAACTGAGTCTTTTTTAAAAAGGTAATTATTTTCGTAAACTAGACAAAAATCCTAATTTGAAGAGTACTTGCAAGAGAAACAGAGAGGTAGTTCTTACTTATCTCAATTTGTGCATGACTAATCTGTCTTCGGGACCCCCCAGGTCAGATTTTAGATTGTTTTTGTTAATTATTTCCAAAAGCTGACCTGACTCAGGCACATTAAATTATTTCCATTGGAGGCTCTTTATTCCTAAAGAAACCAACCACTTAAACATCGGGTGAGTGTTTGGAGTTTCCAAATTATGGTACCACTATTCAATTAAAAACTACATCTTAAGTGAACTGTGGAATACCAGTTCACTTTTCTTACCAGCATGGTTTACTTTCTCAGGTTCCCCTCTTTTCTCATCTGGTTGTGTACATAACTTTCTACAAGCTATTTGTCATGTCTGAATGGGTGGACAATCATTGGTAAAAGTCACCTTTCCAGTTTATAAGTCTTGGATATCTAGAAGATCAAATAGAATAGAAAAATTAAAAAGAGAGAAAAAGAAAAGTACAGAAAAGAAAACAAAGGAAGAGAAGAAAGAAAAGAAGAGACAAATTGAAAGAAAAATGAAGAAAAGTAAAAAGAAATCTTAGGGTAATATAGATGTATTTTAATTAATGTGTATATCTGTATATTTTCTGAATCTTTGGAATGTCCCCTATCACTGCCCCAGTAAATTAATTTTCTCTCAAGGCAGGGTTGTTGGAAGTTTAAAAATGAAACCTAGAAAGTGACAGAAATCTTGTCCTGACATCTTCTGAGCATAGGCAACATAAGGTGTTTTATTGCTGGGTCATTGTTGTTTTACAAGTAAAAGCTAAAGTAAACACTCGCACAAAGAATATCATGAACGAGCTAGGTGCGGTGGTTCATGCCTGTAATCCCAGCACTTTGGGAGGCCAAGGCGGGTGGATCCTCTGTGGTCAGGAGTTCGAGACAAGCCTGGCCAATATGGTGAAACCCCATCTCTACTAAAAATACAAAAATTAGCCAAGCGTGGTAGCAGGCACCTGTAATCCCAGCTACCCGAGAGGCTGAGGCAGGAGAATCACTTGAACCCGGGAGGCGGAGGTTGCAGTAAGCCGAAATCATGCCTTTCGCACTCCAGCCTGGGGGACAAGAGCGAGACTTCGTCTCAAAAAAAAAAAAAAAAAGGATATCATGAATGATACTGATTACATCTTTAAGGCAATAACCACTCCTGAGATTTTGCATTGAGATAGAAATCATAATTTTCTGCTCCCACCCTTTCCAATCACTCACGTGCCTCCCAACATGCACAGGTATCTAGAGGACCATACCCTTGTTTTAACCTTATAATGTGTACATAGAAGTGCTTGGTACAATCAGAATTCTGCTCAGTTACTTGGTCTAGGGGGAAAAAAGCCACTGGAAATGATCTAGAGGAGTATTATGAAATTTGAAACTGTTCTAAAGTGTAGCTGTAATTTGATTGATGTAAATATCTTGCTTGTTACAGTTTATTAAATACCTTTTGTTTTTTACCTTTCTCCTTTTGTTCCCTCAGTTTTCCGCTTATTCTGAAAAGTATGAAAGATATTAGCAACTCTAATTCACATCTTCTCTCCTGATGATTTAGAATTCATGACCATGGCAAGTATTTTTAAGAATAAAGAGTAAAAATAAAGTGACAAATAGAAAAGTCAAAAAATGCTGGAGAAACTGAGTTTTAAAAACTGAAAGCATTCACTTTATTTACCTGATATCGCTATGGGGATTTTTTTTTTTTTAAACAGCCTCTTGCTCTGTCACCCAGACTGGAGCGCAGTGGTGCCATCAAGGCTCAATGCAGCCTTGACCTCCCAGGCTCAAGTAATCCTCCCACCTCAGCCTCCTGAGTAGCTGGGACCATAGGTGCACACCTCCATGCCTGGCTAATTTTTTGTAGAGACAGGGTGTCCCTATGTTGCCCAGCATGGTCTTGAACTCCTGGCCTGAAGCTGTCCTCCCCTCTCACCCCCTGCCAAAGTGTTTCCATTCAGGCATGAGCCACTGCACCTGGTCTGGGGATAATTTTCATAATGTTCAGAGGATTGCTTTTTGTATTTTTGTTTTGTTTTGTTTTACTTTGCCTACTGGAGGGTTATAAGAGGTATCTAAGAATAACTTTGAGCTAATGAATTAAATTTTAGTTCTTTCTTACCATGTTATTATACTTCCTGTAGTTCACCAAATAAGCCAGGAATACATTTTATTACTTTACTTGAAAATGTTAACAACTTATTAAAAAGCAGAGAAACAGAAAATGAAACGAAAGCAGAATCTCCCTGTGATAGAATTATACTCGAACACATGTGTTTTGTACATCTTTTTACTGTCACTAGTTTATATTTTCACATACATTAATTTATATTTGCCATGCATTGGACTACATTTCCAACTGGACACATAGTGACGTCTCCCAAACCAATAATCTAAAGTTTCTCAGATGAAAGTGTAAAATCAAATGTGTTCATATAAACTTAAAAACTTTCTGGCTTGGCCTTTATTCTGTAGATTCTGGAGGGAAGGTTCACATTTTTTCTCTGCAACCTTGTCTATGTCTCCGTTTCTGTTGTTCACACTTCTGATGTGGGGTGGTGTATGTGTGTTGTGTGTAGTTTTAGTTGCTGCTATCTTAAAAAGGATTTCAAATGTGCATGATGGAGAGGATAACAGTGTTTAATTAGGGGTAACTATAAAGCAGTCACCAACAATTGTCAGTGCAGTTTGAAAGGTTAGTCCTTACGAGAGACATCCTTGATTCTGGATTTTAAAAAGAGAAAGCAATCTACAAATGTAAATGAAACTGTGAGTGTCATAAAAACATGACAAAACCATTAGGAAATGTTATTCTGTTTCATTTATTTCTTATTCACTTTGAAGGTAATTCCATTTTGTTTTATAATCATAATTCTTTCTTATTCAACCTGGGTTTTCTTTCTTTAAGTTTCTCCCTTCCCCTAAGCCATGGTGTGCCATGGAGCCTCAAGCAAGGAGACAAACTCTAGAAATCTGAGATAAAAAAGAATAGCTTCTTCTGTGTATGTGCACTAGTACGTTTCAAAAATAAATGTTTGAACAAGTCCACAAAATCTGAGCCAACACTGAATAAAGAAAAAAAGAATGCATACAGAACAAAAAAATCAATTACACACACACACACACACACACACACAGACACACTCGGATTCCTGGAGTTTCTTTGGTTGCCTTCTTACCATGAAAATTACGTTGGCATTGTTTTCTGTGAAAACCACATCACATCACAGATCAGATATTTGTGATTTCAGGTGCTAGCATTTATACATAAGACATTGGATTGAGTACATTTAAAACACAAACAGTAGGCAATGCTGTACAGAGAACATCTAAATTGCCTTCCTAATTGTATTAAATAACAGCATCAATAATGATTGAGCCTTAATAGTTCATTGCAAGTGAGAGTTGATTTCTGTATAAAATCCAACAACTGAGAGTTGATTTCTGTATGAAATCCCTAGACACACCTACGCTGCAGCAGACAGTATAAAATAGTGGTTAAGAATTCAGACCCTGAATTTAGACTGCCTCAGTTCAAATTCTGACTCTGCACTTGGGGCCACCTGGCCTTGAGCAAGTTGCTTAACCTCTCTTTACTTGTTTTCTAATCTGACGGACAACAATATCAACAGTACCTATTTCATAGGATTGTTGTGAGGATTAAATGAGTGAATACATGCAAGATGCTTAAAACTGTACGTGGCACATAGAGGGATTCAATGAATATTAACTGTTGTTTTTATTTAAACAATTCCTACAGCGCTGAGGAACTTAACTGTATGCTGTTTCTTAGGAAGGAAATAATGGCTGGGTAGAACTACATATTTTAATTTTCTACTTCACTCCTATTCTAATTGTCTTCAAGTCTCAGTCTAGCCCAATTTAGGTCCATGGCCCCTGTTATTTAGAAAAAATTATTAAAGACTGTTGGCTGAGGACAAACTCAGCTTTGTATAGTTGGATCCTCTATGTTGTAGCCATCCCAGATCTGGTCTTCCACTTTTCTGATTTGCCTGGTGTGGACTTTGTTCTTTATTTAATTTTTTTTTTTTTTTTTAAAGACAGGGTCTTCTATGTTGCCAAGGCTGTTTCCAATTCTTGGCTCCACAGATCCCCCTGCCTCAACCTCCAGGGTAGCAGGAACTACAGATGTGTGCCACCATGCCCAATGTTCCAGTTTTTTAATATGAAGTTTTAACCACATACCTTGATTAGCTATTTGGCAACTGAATCCTCCGTTTTTTTGTCTGCTTTGTCTGTCTGCCAACATCATGATTTTCAGTTTGTTCTAACCCTTGTATTTGGCTTCCTTGCATTTAGAACTCCAGCCCCTCTTTATGCAAGGACCTTCCATACCTACTTTGTCTACTTCAGCCTTGCTTCCACTTCCTCCAACTCCTTGCTCTGGTCTGATAGGGAAAAGAGGCCTTAGAACACATAGGCTTAGTAGCTTAATCTTCAAACACAATGAGAGGAACTGTTTAGTTCATAAAGACTGCAGAATGCAGCAGTAATTCATACATTTTAGTGTACAACAGAATCACTTGAAAGGGTGACAAGTGTGTTTTAAGATGCAGATTTCTGGAACTCTTTTCTCAGAGATTCTGATTGATTAAGTCTTGAATGGAGCTAACAAATCAGCATTTTAACCCACTTGCTGGATGATTCTGACATGGGCAGTTCAAGAACCATAATTCGAGAGACACTTAACTTGACCAATTCAAGTTAAGTGCCCTTGAATATACCATTGTCTACATTGGTCTCTTCTGTGAACTTCCTTCTTATATTTTGGAAAGGATTGTGCATCAGGCCAACTAATAGTGCATAAAAATTAATTTAGAGTTAAAAGGAGATGCTGTGTGAAGGTGGCATTTTCCCCAGCATCAGAAATTTTTCATGACTGTGGATCCTTACAGCAACCATTCAGGTGGCTAGTGGTTTTGTTTGTCCATGTCTTGCCTTTGAGGAGACAGAGAGGAGCCAAAACTTTCTGAAAATTACTCTTCTACATTACTTTTTCCAGATTTGTCTGTAACTTCCCCTCTAGAAAACTATGCATCCAAAACATTTGAGAGTAAAATGAAGCTATTCTCTAAGCTTTAACTTTTGAGTCAAGTTTTTACTCCAACATTGTTGGGTTTTTTTTTTTCCCCTCATTTAAGCATCCTAACATCGACATGCCTGTGTTCAAGTCTCATGTCACCACCACCAACTTCAAGTCAGAGGCTAATAAAGAAAAACCCAGCCTTCACTGAGCAAGGCTGAATAATGCATAAGTCCACCTTCCCTGGGCTCAGTGTGCCACCATAGCCCAGCCAACCCTGGTCTATTCTGGAAGCAGCTCAAACCCAGCCTCATGCCCGCATGACCTGAATGCACTGTCCTTGACAGACCCCAAAACTTCTGTCTGCGAGGGATTTAAACCGTACTGGCAACACTGAAACCCATTCTTCCTGCCTGGTTTCTCTGTTTTGATAGGTCTTGCATTTCACAACAGTCACGTGTTGAGTGTCTGTAATTTGCGAGAGCCTGGCTATGTGCTAGAAAAGGAAAGAGAAGGTCTCTACCCTCCAGGAGTTCATCAGCTCCTCACGAAGCCAGAAAAATAAATGGCTACAAATGTAATCTGACTCACCATAACTGAGGATGGATCAAATGGACAGAAGTGCTCTCCCCTACCGGCCTATAATTAACAGCGTCCTTGGAGCTTCTGGGGCTCCCGAGATGAAAGTACTGCAGTCACCCAAGCTCTCTTTCCTCATGATTCAGGATCTGGATCACCAGTGCATTCTCAGTGCCTGATCTAATGGCATATCTTTCAAGTTCTTCCTTTACCAATCACTAAACTTACAAAGCCCTTCAGAGTCTTCCATCAGTGGGAGACATTTCTCCTTCATTTGAAATTCCAGAATATTTTACCTCATCATCCCTGTGGTACTTACCAAAGTTTACCTTGTATCATGGCTAGTAAAATACATGCTTTCTCTCCCATCCAGGAGATGGTCTGGTTCCCGAGGGCATGGTCTGGGCCCTACACAGTGCCTTGCACAGAGCACTGTGCGTAATTGATGAATCAACAAAGGAAACACCTTTTGGCAAAAGATCCTGAACATAAAGTATCAGAATTTGCCCTGATCTGAAGCATTATGTGTTGGTTTTAGATAATGAAATCTTCTATCTCTGGCCTTGGGGAAAAAAAAACAAAAACAAAAACAAAAAACTCCAAAATTTTGGGATTATTTTAGCAGATCCAAGGAGTTTTATCCACACATAATATGCCAAAAGACAAAAATTATGTATTCTAATTATTCCATGTTTATATTTTAGTAAATTCCCTGTTTACAAAAACATGGTGTGAAATTCTGAAGCCTAAGGTTTGTAGTTTATTGAGAAAAAGACACAATAACAATAGTAGCAGTAGAACTGTTTCCAAAATTGCTAAATTAAAGTGCTTTACCTTGACCTTGAAGACCAAGTGGAAAAAATGGATTAAAAACATGGAATATACAATATTTACTTGATTGCTAAGACAACAACTCTTAGCATTTATAAAATAATGAAAGGGAAGAAAATTGAGCATTTATGTAGAACATTTCACCATGTGCTTGATTTTGTAAATTGCTTTTATGTAGATTATCCATTTAATACGTATAGACACTGAGTGACACTGGCATTATTAACTCTATTTTACAGATCAGAAACTGGGGCTCAGAGAGTCTAACTAACTTGGACAAGATTACTTGTTCAGTGTGTGGTGTGGTGGAGCCAGACTACAAATCCAGTTCTATCTAACTCTAAGTCCCATCCTTTTTAATTACGCTAGTTGCATATCAGAGATTTAGCTGAGCCACCAAATTTAGGCATCATGGATATCTTATTTTAATGTATTTTTAATGTATTCTAAGTAAAATTAATAATTTATTTACCCTGCAGAAGTAAGTCTTTTAGTGGCCACATTATCGTTCAAAGTTTTTATGTATTATAACATGCAGGTTTGGAATGAAAGTGCATAAACGCACTGAATGGCCTTGGAACTGCAATATGAGAGATTAGATTTAGAACCTGGGAAAATCCTTGAAGTAAGTTATCATCCTACTTGAAAGCACTAAAGTTATGGTTTGGAAACTTTCTGGAAAGAGTGTGCCAAGCTACTGATACCTGTCTTCCTCATAAGGGGTTGGAGTTGATGGGATGGCAGTAGAAGGCATTTAGATTATTTACTTAGTAATTCCTTTTTCTAACATTTGGCTCTTTTAGTTGTAAAATGGAAAAAAAGAATAGTGTCTACTTCATGCAGATGTAAAATGATATGATGTATATAAAGTGCTTACCAAAATGTCAGAATACATGATTGTCTGAATACATATCATTAGTGTATTACCTTTAAAGCACAGATATTCATTCAACAAATATCTATTGAGCATCTGAAAGTGTCAGGCAATATTATAGACACCATAAATACAACAATGAATGAGATAAACAAGACTGTTGACCAATGAAAGTGTTGACAACAAAAATTTTATTTAAGAGTAATTGTATTGCCATTGCAGTAGCATCTACAGAGGGCACGTTGTTGCCAAGTACTTGCCCATCGATCACACAGGTAAAAATTATTATCTCCATTTATGGATGAAGAAACTGAGGCTCAGAATTAACAAATGACTTGGCCAAGGCCAAAGAGCTACTGACTAAGAGATTCAGGATTTAATATATGGCTATTAGTTCCAAAGCCTATATTTTTTTCACTATACCCCAAACATTCTTCTAGTCAGGTCCTTAGCTCAAATATTTCAACCTATTATTTTCTGTATTTACAGAATGGGTTTTTAGGGGAGCATAGTGATATTCGTAGTGGCCTCAGTAGCCTGCAATTAGTTGGGGTAAAGGGAAAAATATAGCATGCATGCCACCTCTCTCTCTCCAATTCTTTCATTATTTCACTTAATCAACAAATATTATTTTTCATTTTCCAGGCTCTATTTTAGGCTCTGGGGATATAATGTTGAACAAGTCATAGTCCCTATCCTCATGAAACATACATTCTAGTGGGGACATATATACAATTGTCTAGGGGAGACAATTAACAGAAAAGATAAATACATAAAATAAATAAACATTATTAAAAATCTTATAAAGGGCTCAAACAATGAACTGATGTATAGGATAATGAGAGGATATTAACCTGAGAGAGCATTGTCAGAAGATCCTCACGGAGACGATAATATTAAAGCCCAGGCCTGAGGTTGAGAATGAGATAGCCACAGGGAGAATGGAAGAGAGTGGGTTTTGTTACAGGATGCAGAAACGACATGTTCCAAGAACCCAATAAGTCTTTGGATTCCAGGAACCAAAAGAAGCTGACAAGTATGGCCAGAACTTCAGTGTAATATCCTGGGAGACAATTGTTGGTCCTAGTCAGTTTATTGGCTCAAGCTCATCACATTCTTATTTCAAGCTCATCTCCCTGTTCCAGGAATTGCCATCCCACTTTTTCCAGATGCTGACCTTTATTCTTCCATTTGAGGGTCTCTTCTGTCAAATATTTTGGGAAACAGGGTATAGAATTTGGACTTTGATCATGCTTTCCATTTTTAGATGTGTCAGTCAGGATCCCAGGAGAAAATAGAATTCCTCTCAGATGTTTTAAGCAAAGTGATTTTAAAGAAAGGATTATTTATAGGGAAATAGACATAGTTAAGGAATCCAACAAGCAACACTGGGAAACCATTCCATCACTAGGCCTATGACAACATTGGAACTTAATGAGAACTGAAGCCATGGAGGAGGGGCTGTTTGGCTGGATCTGTAATCAATGGAGGAAAGGAGCTGGAATCACAGCGCCAAAGTGAGGCAACAGAAAACACCCTCTCCTTGGTCTCCTCCTGCTATCTCCCATTGGCTGAACCCAAGTGGAAGCCAAAGGGAATGAGAGTGATACAATCCACAGAGATCAGTCTTTGGGGCTCCATGCAGGGCCAAAAAAAGTTGAAAATAGTTCTAAGAGAAGAGTGTTAAGTGAAGAATGTCCATCACAGCACTCCTGTGACAGGAGCACCAATATCATAACGCCAAAGCAGACAGCCAGTAGGGAAGAAATACCCTTATCTCTCTCTCCTTTCCCTCCAATATATTGCCAGTACCTCCCACTGGCTAAACCCAACTATAAACCAGCCTAAATCCACCTATAAACCAGCCTAGAAGGGAGCCTGTGGGGTGCAGCTTGCAAGAATCAGTTTTCAGAGATAAAGAGTAGAGCAGAGATGGGTAACAAACAGACAGGAGGAAAAGCAGAAAGAGAATAACCAGCGGAATAGATAACAGAAAACTCATGCATCCTACAAATATTTATTGCTACTAACTACAAGTCAATGTAGGAGGTGACCATAGTTAATGGAGGGGAAATTCCGAAGTTCTAAGAAGACAGAGCAATCTTAAGTCATAAAAATCATGAATATTTGTTAGAATGAAAAAAGAAGTAGAGTGTGATCTTTCATAGTTTCTCCAATCTTTATTTTTAGTTATGCTCATGCCTAATCTCTCTATTTTCCTCTTTCATAAGAGATGAGGCATTGGTCTCTTCAATAGCCCAGTGCCTAGAGATCATGATGAGTGGTATTTAGCTTGAAGCATAGACTAAATTAGGTTATTTGACATCTCACTGGAAACTGGAGGCTGATCATTTCTAGCTCACCAATTGCTCTATTTATAAATATCTTCTTTTGAAAACAGTAAGGGAGTCCCACAGGGCAGCTATATGGCAAAGACATATTTTTCATATTTCCCAGTTTGCCTTGATTTTTAGTCGTGCCAAATACCCTGTGTGCACTAAAAATCATCTTTGACGTTTCTTCTTTTACACCTGAGGGAGTTCACTGATGCCAGATTGAACTAATGTGTAAGGTAGTTACCAATGTTTAATTAAGATCTAATCATGCCAAGCCACAGACTGCTATATCATGCATATAAGGGTGACTTAAGACAGGGATGTAGTTTGGTATCTCTTGAGTTCTGATTAAATCTAACACTTTAAATTATGTATAAGATACATGGGATCTAGATCATGCTAGTGTGAGAACAAATTTAAGATTGGACTAATAAAGTGAGTATGCTATTCAGAAAATGATCAAACTCTAAATGGAAGAACAGTGTAGTTGAAAACAATAATCTTTGCTCTAGTTCTGGCTCTCCTACCTGTTCATGTCATTGTGGAGATCTCACTTCACTCACCCGAATCTCTACTTTCTTAAGTTATAATGATATTACCTGAGACTTCTATTAGCCCTATCATATCATGTCTCTCTGAGTATGTATTATTTATTCAAATAAATAAGGCTGAGAGTTGACAATAACAATGCTCAAACACATGAGAACGTATTTTAAGAAGATTGCTGACTTGTTCCATTCCCAGAAGAAGAGAAAGAAAAGAGGATGAAATGAAGGGTGAAACCAAATATTAATAAGACATCTGATATGTGTAAGACACTCTGCTATGCCTGCTATATACATTAGTTCTAATATCAACTTTACATTAATAATTATTATTTTCCTTTACTTCACGGATAAGAAAACTAAGACTAAGGAAATTTTGCTATTGTTCACCTTTCTTTCATTGCTAATCTTTTTTGAAAGAGTAGTCTACATTCACTTTCTCTATTCACTACTCACTCAGTTCTTACTTGCAGTCTGGCTTCTACTCTCACCAAGATGCAAAACTTCTTGTTTAACCTTTTCAGGATTTGTTAAAGTTGACCCTGTGCTCTTTCTTGAAACCCCCTCTTCTATTTCTGGCACCTGACTTTCCTGATTTAACTTCTATTGTAGCAGCTGTAGTCTTTACACACTATGTAGCTTAAACAAAGATGAAATACTATTTCATTCCAAATGAACCTGGTGACTCCCATGCTCACTGATGGTAAAATACTTAAATTTATCAAATCAGGATCACTGAAGCTATTCTTGATTAAAACACATTTCTCTGATTTTTGCCTTATGCATTCTCATTTCCTTTTTCCCAGACTGGTCAAAGCTCAGAGGGACTTACCTTTGCTTCTCATATGGGAGAGAATGTCTCGGCTGGAATTTACTTTTGATGACGCTCCTGTTTCCCTCTTGTGCAAGTGCATGATGATTGCTGTTGGAAACTCAGCGGCCTGCTTCTGCTGACTCACTCCTACCTCAGGGTGGCTGGCACTGTGATCCTTTCAGGCTTAGTCACATCCTCCTTGCATTCACGGCTTTTGCTGGCCACCCTGCAGTTTCTGCAAAAGGCTCTCCTGGCCTCATTTTATTCTTTAGTAACTGGTCATTTTGACCCATCATCTTTTGTGGTAACCCCTTGCAGAATACTACCTCTCAACTCTCAGCTATTTCTAATGTTTCATTAGACACAGAAAACAATTTTGGATCTCATATATCTCAAGGAAAAAATTCAAGAGGGCTGGGAGGTAGGTGGAGAAAATGTGAAGAGGCTATCTCAACCCACTCTCCACCTATATCTGCCCTCAAAATATGTTTTCTTTCCTCTGGCTACTCCGTGTTGGCAGGAGACCCTCGAGAATGCTATCTCTTTTCATAGTTTGAAAAAAGAACATACAACTCCTTGGTTTTCAGTCTCCAAACCCATCTGGCTATCTCCAATTCCCAACCAGGTTTTTACTTTGAGATCAGCATCCAATCATATTGCTATTCTCTATTCCTCCCCGGGTTTCCCCGTCAGCCCCCCAAAAATTCCTACTTCTCTCTATTTACTGTGTAAATCTTCTCTTGAATGATCATGAATTGTCACAAATTCTATAGTTTAAAGAAAATACTGCGTTTACCAGACTCTTAGGAGGTGGAAGGAGGTTTAAAAAAAAAAAGAAAGAAAGAAAAAGAAAAACCTTTCTCATTCAAAGTTGTCCCTATCACTGGCTTTCAAGAGCTTCTTTTGAAACTCAGACAGAATAATCTGACTCTTTTCATGCTGAATTTCTTCCCTTTTATTCTTTGTTTCCTGAACACATTAAGTCTTCACATCAGGGTTTACAGTTAACTACATATAAAAAGGAAGTGGTAAGAAGGAGAACACATTGGATAATGTTTCAAAATATTATTTTTCTAGATTGGTCGTGGACTCCTTTTTTTAAATTTCTTTTCATTCTCCCACACTGTCAATGTTGGTATTAATCAAGACATTGTCAATAAACAGCTTCTGTACTTCCTATTTTATTTTTAGTGTCTAAATATAGTTTTATATCTGTAATTCTTCACTTTTTTGAGGTCATGTACCCTTTTGAGATTCTGTGAAAATCCAGGGACTTTCTTCCTTCAAAGAGACACTTAAGCATATACATATAGTTTTCATTATTTGAAGGGGTTCATGGAGTTTCTTAAGCCTATTAATGAAACCAAGGGGGATACAACTACCTGGGTGAAGACCACCTGACTATATTGTTCATTGCTATATTCCCAGAGCCTTAAAGGGCACCGGCCAAAAAGCAGGTACTCAGAATTAATTATTTATTTAAATAAATAAAACAATTAATATATCCAACTCTCATACTCTCCTGAATTCTAGCCCATTTTACCAACTGCTCTTCAGATCTGACATCAGAATCTTAAACTCAATACATTCACACTAAAAGTATTATCCTTTTGTTTCCTTTTCCCTTTCCTCAGAGTTAAGTTATTCTGACTTTACCTTCAGCATTTTTGCCTCCTGCTCTTCTCTAAGTCCTTTAAATTCTATTGGCTTTCAAGGCCTGCTGATTATGTCTCTCAATTTGCCACAGTCTGTTGCCATATATGAAGGTGGTACTTTGAGGTGTCTATCCAGCTAAAAATGACCCATTACCTTCAAGCCTTCACTCACAGGATAGTTTTCAGGGAGTCAGGTCTTATCCCTCACCCCATATCCATAGTTCACTGCACACCTGATCTAAGCTGAGCTAATCACATTCTCTCGGTTAGAAATTTGATATTGAGATTAAAAATTCTAATTTACTCTAGATAATTCCTTTAATATGGAATATACAAAAACTATAGAGCCTTGAGACATCCACCTCTAACCATGTGGAATGAATAACAGAAAAAGCAAATATACTGATAGAAAAGAATAAAACAGTTACTCAGAGAAAAGCAGGAGCCAACAACTCAGAATCCAGAGAAGTATTCCGGATTCCTGACTTCTCTGCACCAGGTTCCTTTCTATTCCTAACGTCTGGCTGTATTCCTGCCCTTGGAAGCTATAGGATGCCCTTTTTTCTCCCCATTTTGTTTTGGATGTGGTAAAATACACATAAAATTTACCATCTTACCCATTTTTAAGTACAGAGTTCAGTGGATTAAAATGCATTCATAAGGTTGTGTATCCATCACCACCATCCATTTTTATATTCTTGTCGTCTTATAAAACAAACTCTATACCCATTAAACAATAACTCCCCATTTTCCCTACCCTCAGCCCTCAGCAACCACCGTTCTACTTTCTGTCTCTATAAATTTGATTACACTAAGTACTTTATATAGGTGGGATCACAGAGTATTTGTCTTTTTGTGATTGGCTTATTTCACTTAGCATAATGTGCTCCAGTTTATTTATGTTGTAGCATACATTAGAATTTCCTTCCTTTTTAAGGCTGAATAATATTCTATTGTTGTGTACATACATACATCACACTTTGTTTATCTGTTCATCACTTGAATTGCGTCCACATTTTACCTTTTGTTATAAACATAAATGTGCAAATATCTTTTCAAGACCTTGCTTTCAATTCTTATAGGTTGACCCAGAAGTGAAATTGCTAATATTTTTAATTTTGTGAGGAACGACCATACTGCTTTCCACAGTGGCTGGACCATTTCACATTCCCATAAAAAGTGTGTAAGTGTTCTAATTTCTCCACATCCTCACCAACGCTTGTTATTTTCTGTCTCTTTTTAAAAAATAGTAGCCATCCTAATGAGTATGAAATGATATCTCATTATAGTTTTCACGTGCATTTCCTAATGATTAGTGATACTGAGCATCTTTTCATGTACCTATTGGCCATTTGTATATTTTCTTTGAAGAAATGTCTATTCAAGTCCTTTGCCCATGTTTGAATTGTATTGTTTGTTTTTTGTTGTTGAGTTTTAGGAGTTCTTTAAATATTATTGATATTAGTCCCTTATCCCTTATCAGATATATGATATGAAAACATTTTATCTCATTTCATGTTGCTTTTTTATCCTGCTGGCATTGACAAAACTTTTAATTTTTATGCAGTACAATTTCTTTATTCTTTATTTTGTTGCCTGTACCTTTGGTGTCATACCCAAAAAAGCATTGCCAAATCCAGTGTTGCAAAGATTTTGCTTTATGCTTTTCCTTTTAAGAGTTTTATAGTTTTAAGTCTTTGGTTCATTTTGAGTTAATTTTTGCACATGCTGTTAGGTACGTTTCTAACTTCATCTGTTTTATGTGGACATTCTGTTTGCACAGTACTATTTGTTTAACGGACTCTCCTTTCCCCATTGAATGACTTGGCACCTTGGTGAAAAATCATTTGGCCATATACACAAGTGTTTATTTCTGGGTTCTTTGTTCTATTTCATTGGTGTGTGTGTCCATTTTTATGCCAGTGTCACATTGTTTTGATTACTATAGCTTTGCAGTAAGTTTTAAAATTAGGAAATGTGAGTTCACCAGCTTTGTTCTTTTTCAAAATCATTTTTGCTATATGGAGTAGGACACTTCCTTTTTATTCATATATCCTTTTAAGAAATACTCCCTATTTCTTTGTTTGCTTTCCCTAGCTTGTGGCTTTCTGTTATTTGTGGGCACAAGTATTAAAATGGCATCTGTCCTGGCTCCCTTTCAGTTAAAGCAAGATAATGGATGCTATATTTCATTTTTAGCAGTTGAGAGATAGACCTGTTATGCCTGTAAACGACTGATACAACTTTTGAACTCTCTTACTCACATGAGGCTATAAAACAGCTGAAAAGGCTACAGAATAGAGAACAAGAGATAATTTATGAGAGGATTTTAAGGGGGAGTGGGAGCTCCAATCTGTCAACATTGGAGATCTTAATTTGTAACACTAAGCCTGGGGAAGGAAACCTCAGTGAAACCTGGCTATGTGTTTATTTAAAGGGTGATCTCATTCATGAGAGAAGTCTGCAGAGCACTGTGTTGAGGGGAGATCAAGAGCATACAGACAAAGAAGAGGCACTGCTGTGTCAAGAGCATATGGCCTAGTTGCAGCTCAAACACAAATTTCGTGCTTCAAAATTTCTGGCAATCACTGGCCTCTCTTATTCTCTTATTCTCCCCCTCTTTCTCAACTTAATATGTTATGATCATTTAAACAATGGGCTAGGACATGAAGACCTGGTTTTTGCCAGTGAGTTGGCTCCACCATCTAGCCAAGATATCTTTATGGGAGGGCTTGAGGAAGTGTGACACTGTTCTAACCTTTTGTTAAAACAGCCCCTGGCCAGAAGTTAGCTGTATGGTCACGCCTATCTCAAGAGAGATTGGAAATACTGACTTTAGCTGGGCTGCTGTTTGATCAGCTCATACTCCAGCATTCTCTTGCTAACAAAAGAAGGGGAGAACAGACACAATACCGTTCCGTTATTGAACATTGATACTGTTTCTTTTGCTATTATGGGCAATGTTGCCTTAATATCTTTATAGCTAATACCACTGTATTAGTCACTTCTAGAGGACATTTAAAAAAGTTTACTCATAATTCCATATAGTGCTTAAGATACATATTTGTTAAATATTTGGTTAGTAGCAAATGAACTAACAGATTAAATTAGATCTAGCGGTTGTTTCCCAAGGGTTTCAGGCATCCAATTTTTAATTTTACATCCTACTAGGATTTATAAAAAGAAAAAAATGATTAATGTCCTTATAGAATAATATTCTGCATTTTAGAATTGTTTTTCATTTCCCCTTTCTTTTGAGTCTACTCATAAGGGAATAATTGTCAGACTTGAGGTGCGACTCTCCTTCATACTGTTGTATCACCCCTGATATGATGAATCCTGCAGACATCAAAAATAATGCAGGAGGAAAGATAAACAAGGCATTAAAAATCCTGCATCATTAAATTTAATTGTGTTGGTTCAGGTAATTCCAGCTGCTATAACAACAATGAAAACCCAATGTTATTGGTGTAACACATCATAAAACTTTATTTCTTACTCATTTGATAGTTTAATGCTGGTCTTCTTGTTTGGGGAGAGGAAGAGGGTGCAGTTGGTAGTAGATGGCTATAAGCTGGCAGAGGGTGTGTTGCTTTCAACATGTGTCTTCCAGGGTTATCCTGGATGCAAATATCTAGTTGGAACAAAAAGAAAGAGTACCAGTAAAGAAAGCA
Organism: Theropithecus gelada; assembly: GCF_003255815.1. Classification (NCBI taxonomy): domain Eukaryota; kingdom Metazoa; phylum Chordata; class Mammalia; order Primates; family Cercopithecidae; genus Theropithecus; species Theropithecus gelada. Next base: position 60,211,828 of record NC_037683.1, on the reverse strand, counting down.
CACCTGATTCTTAGTGACCTTGGTCTATTAATAGAAGTGAGTAGTTACATGGGTCTATTTAGATAAAAGGGAGGCTGAAACATGTAGTCCCTTGCCACGTAGTCTGAAGAGATTCTAAGATTCTCAAGAATAGCCTCTGTCTTCTATTTAATGCTTAGGTTAAAAATAAATAAAATCACAGATTACTTAAGAACCTAAAATTCTTAAATTTGAGGGTCATCTCTGTAAAATGAAGTGTCTGAGCTTTTGAATCACACAGACTTAGGCTTGAGCTCCTGCTAGCCCACTGCTAAATACGTGTTTTTGGTGCAAATGATTTAACGACTCTCAGCCTCAATTTGCTCATCTGTAAAGTAGAAATGGGCATTTGGTTGGCATGAGATGACAAATCTAAAATGCTTGGTTTCAGTTTGCTTTGTCTTATTAAAAAGGACTTGATTCCACGCTGACCGGATGTGCTAGGTGATCCTACACAATGTTGAAGAATTTATTCTCCTATTTCACTCTACCATATTCATTCTATAACTGGCTCCTTGTTCTATCATTTCCTCTTCCCTGATAATGAATCTAGTAGCTCATTCTGCTCATTTCATAAATCGCTTTAGTTTAATGCCAACTCTATCTTGCTCTTCTTTCAGAGCTTTGGCTTATTATCTGAGTTTGCTTTTATCTCCATTAAAGCCAAATTCACTCATGATGTTTTCAGAGTAATTCTACTTTCAACTTAATCTGGACTCTAGAATTCCCTTTCTTATGGACACCCTTCTTGAATTTCTCTGTTGGTTTCATAAAGCAAATCAATAGATACCTATTCTCTTCCTTTGATTAAATCCAACGGTCCCTTAAACAATTATTCTAGTCTCTATCCTATCCTATTCCTAGGCTTCTCCTATAGTCTGCAAAGAATCATTTGCTAGACTGTACACATAAGTCTGCTCAGGATATACTGTGAGGAATTCATTGAAAACTCTTCTTGCATGTCTCTCTGGAAAATGCATTTCTTTCTCAGACCATGAGGCAGTAATCTTGGCCTCAAAGTGGACTGATGTAATATCGACTTTTACACCATTATCTTTTCTGATTACTTAACAATGCAGGTAAATGCCAGCATTGCTGTCATGAACATGAAACAAGTCCCAGACTTCGGCCAGCTTCTCCCTTCTGGACTCCTCTTTTGCTTTCTTTCATTCACCAGCTGCAGTGGACAGAGAATGTGCCTCAGAATGGGGACTGCACTGACCAATATCCTAGGTTTGGCCAGGTACTCTTCACTTTCATCTCTTAGCATCCTCGCCTCAAACCATTACATGTTTCAAATAGAGTAAGTGGGAAGTGAGGTCACTGCAGGTATAAATGTGTATGGCAGACACGTGCTGTTATTTCTGGCTAACCTGCAATCAAACTCCCATTTCATTTTGAGTAACTCCCTTTCCCCACGTATGTGTCTTAGTGAGAGTTGAAAACACAGGCTTAGAGGTTTCTTCCCTGAACAACCACCTGGCAGATTGGGCAAGTGACTGAGGCCTGATTCATCATGTGCGTCTCCCTGGGCCTTTAGATTTTGAAGGATCTCAAAGACTACAAGATATACTCATCAGTTTTGATCAGTAAAGTCAATAGAACAGTAGTGGCAATAGCTGCTTCTGGCTACAAGATTCCAGAATCTGTAAGTGCCAGTGCCCTTGCCCTAACTAGCCTCTTCCTTTGGCTTGACCATGACTATCTCAGTTAATATTTTCTGAAACTAGTTCTCCAAACTTTCCTGTCCTTTCAATAAACTACTTGATATTTTCCAATAAATTTCTCTTCTGTCTACGCTAGCCAAAGCAAGTTGTAGCATTTACAATCAATAATTCTAACTGCTACAGTGTATGGTGGCAGATTTAGGAGATCTCATGATGCAGCCAAGAAGTTCACTGACTTCTAGTTACATAATCTGAGCATGCATCCTGCCTCTGCCACTGAACTTGCTATGTATTTTGGGGCGTGTCATTTAATCTTTATGCGTCTCCATATAAAATGGAGATAATAAAGCCTTTCCTAAATGTCTGGTCCTGTTGGTTTTTGTTAAAGCTCATTCTTTTTGATTCGTGTAAGAATTCTATGAAAATAGACCTTATTTATGAACATTATTCACAGGTTCAGTTCCAAACTTCCCCACTTCTTCTCACAACAGGCACTGTTTTATAAAATATTTAGTAACTAAGTGCACTCTCTCACTCCTGTTTCCTTCTCCAATATTTTCCATCTTCAATACTCGCATGTTTGGTTCTGCTTCTTATCCTATGACTTGAACTGCCAAGTGCGATATATATTCTCTGAGAAAAATACCCCCAAACATGGAGTAACCAGTAGTAAATAACCTTTAGGCTTGCAGAATCACAGGATCCTCTTTTTCATGTTCTACTTCCAATTGTGAACACCCTTACGCTTCCATCTCACATGCATAGCAAGTGGCAGGCAAGGTAATTTAAGTGAAAGAGCTGATTGATCTTCAAAATATTGTGTTGTAACTATTGTCCAACAATGGGTCCCCTAAGAACTTTGACTCCCAGTGTAGTGTCCCCCATATAGAATATGGACTGGCCTTGCGCAACCAGTAGACTATGACAGAAATTATGCCATGTGAATTTTGAGGCTAGATAATAAGAAGCCTTGAAACTTCTACTGTGAACTCCTGGAATGCTTACTTAGGGGAAGCCAGCCATTGTGAAGAAATCTGACTACTCTGGGACTTCCATGATGTAAGAAAGTCCAAGTTAACCACATGGAGAGGCTGCACAGAAAGATAGAAACATATCTAGCCAATTCCCAATTGTTCCCACTATCCAAGTTCAGGAGCCAGACATGTGAGTAAAGAAAGCATCTTATACATCCACCCCCTGCAGACACCATGTGGAGAAGAACTAAGGAAACAGCTGATAGCATAAACCAAGGCTCTGGCCACGAAGCCTCAGTTGAGCCATTCCGGAATCTCCAGCTGAAGCCCCAGAGTTCCTGGAGGAAAAATGAGCTGTTTTCTGTGTTCCTTGCCTGAATATTTGACCTGCATAAACATGAGCATAATGAAATGGATGTTGTTTTATGCTATTAAGATTTGAGGTGATTTGTTATGTAGCAATAAATAACTGGAACATACTTTCTAAATGTGTTTCTTTACTAGATGAATGAATAAAATCTTTACTTAAGAGTTCTCTTGTGACAACTCATAGTAAATGAAAGAGGCCCCACTGTGCAAAATCCACTGACATGCCTTGGAGATGGCTAGCAGCTACATGGCTCATGTTTGCCTCTCCCACTGGAGGCTTTGCTGATGAATAATAGCACTTTGCCCCAATGAGAGTAACCTTAATCTCCTGTCATTACAAGGGTCTACGCGGCTAATGCCGTGGGCACATGTATAAAGCCTGCTTGCTATCCTGCCTCAGACGTTTACCTTTTCTTTTTCTTTAAAAGAAAAAGTCCCAGAATTGTAAGCAGGGTATAGAAGGATAAAAGATTCTAACCGCTGCAACCACCCTGTCTCTCATAATGTAGCCAAGAGTGCTCATTTGCAGTACACTTACATTTTACCGGCATTAGGTCTAACGATGCAACATCCCATGATGCTTCATTTTACCTGTATTAAAAATCATGTTTCTGATGAGCACAACAACCAGTAGGTAATTGTAAGCAACCCTTTATATGGTCCCTGGAAGCTTTCTGACTTGAGTTAGACTAAAAGCATTTAAGTGAGTCTTCATTGCCAAGGATAGATCAGAACTTTCCATTTTTATTTTCTATGGTCTTATTTTTTTCTGCTCAAAATACCTGTAACTACTTTAAAGAGCTCTGAACTAATCTTAGTAAACTGAACTTCAGTGGGATCCCATCAATTTACATTGAGGATCTTCATAAGAAAGAGGCTCTGATTCCAACGTTGCTGTCAAGAATGTATTTTCCACATCATACATTGCCCTCTTTATGAGGGCTCCTGGGAGAAATTCCTGCCTGATCTCACTACTGAGAACAGATGCAATTCTTATGAGCAGTCAGTTTGTTTTTATCTCATGAACTCTGAACTGTATAATGGACTACATCTTCTTCACTTAGTTGCTGGCAAGCCAAATTGCCTCCCTATGTTATTCCCTGTCCCAATATATGTGTAGGTCACAATGATATGCAATTTTTGTTCATTTTTGTCTACTCTTTGGTCCTGATTTTGTTTCCTTTATTCCATCCTTAACTTATGATACTTTGTCACATTTTTATTTTCATTTTATTTTATTTGAGACAGAGTCTCACTTTGTCACCCAGGCTAGAGTGCAGTGGCATGATCTTGGCTCACTGCAACCTCCACCTCCCAGCTTCAAGTGATTCTCCTGCCTCAGCCTCCTGAGTAGCTGGGACCACAGGCATGCACCACCACACCCAGCTAATTTTTTTTTTTTTTGTATTTTTAGTAGAGATGGGGTCTCCTCATGTTGGCCAGGCTGGTCTCAAGCTCCTGATCTCAAGTGATCCGCCCACCTCGGCCTCCCAACGTGCTGGGATTATAGGCGTGAGCCACTGTGCCCAGCCACATTTCATATACCCATTGTCAGTCTCCTCTTATGCATTAGGGAATAGGCAGAACATAATTTAATACATATAAGAAAATAACCAAAAAGAGTTCACAGTTGTTCTTGTGAAAAGTTATCTGACAAGATCAAATGATATAGTTTCAAGCATAGGTTAAGTAAAATAAAAACTGCATATAAAATTTAAAATAATGAGATGTTTTGAGACTGGTTAAATGTTTACATCTTTATTGCTACCACTGCACAAAAATGCAATATTAAGTAACAGCTAAGAAATAAGAAAATTTTATAGTTTAAATATTGATTTTGGTTTTGTAGCTCTTTTTATACATTTCTTTAAGTACTAATTTACATATCAATTATTATAGTTCATTTTAAACAAGAAATTATTTTTAAGAAAACTCTTAAAAAGAACAATATAAGCTGAAGTATTATTTGACTATATCCAGAACCCAAACTTCATTTGCTTTATCTGAATATATTTCCATTTTAACATTCACAGCAACAAAAAATGCACTTGAAACTTGCCTTTGCTGAAATATTGGCTCTTACTTAGTTGAGGGTACTGTTAGTTAAGAGACATTATTCACAGACAAATATGAACAGTAATAAGAGTAGGATTAACAAAATATATGACAAATATACAAAGATTTTCCTGCTTTGCCAAAGTATCCATCTCACCTGGCCCACACCTCCCTCTGACTTCAGCTCCAGGGTGGCTGGATCGCTGCAGAGAAAAGACAAGGTCTTTAGCAGATACACTGAATTCCCAGCTCACATCCCCAGAGATATCACCTAAACATTCCACCAGCATATAGGATGAATGCTGGCTAGATAAACATTTTATTGTCTTATTACCATATTCTTGCCATTAGGTCAGTTAACGTCTCTGAGTTCTCAGTCTTCAAGGAACATAGTGCCTGCCATTGCAGATAATTGAAAAAATTAAACTAGCTAATTGTGAAAGAAACTGGCTCAGAATAGGACTCCAAAACTGTTGTAGGTATTATTATCAACTGCCTCCTACCTGGGAGGAGACAGATTATAATACATCCTCCTGGGTTCTAATTTTCTGCCCAGAGTAGAGCAAACAACTTTTTGAAAAGAAAAATCATCCTACAAGCAAGTAGACCAAAGCCAATGGCAAGAAAAAAAAAGGGTTGGAAGTTTAGTTTGAAGAGACTGGCTGTTATAAGAGGGAATTAACTTTCTGGGGGTGCAAGAGACAATATCTCTGTAGATTTTAAACGGCATTCCTTTAGTTCTTGAAGCGATTTTGGCTCTTTACAGAACACCACATAAGCATCGTTTGCTGCGCTGACTCTATCTTTTTTAAATGTATGCTCTGCCCTGCTTGGTAACTCATTTGAGAGGTGCTATTGGCTGAAAATAGCATTGAGTCTGCCCTATTCCTGCCTAGTGGGAGTGAACAGGAAGTGAGTCCTGAGCAGAGAAGGCGGTAGTGACAGTGGGAGGTTTGTCCACCCACTTCAGTTGTTTACAAAATGTTATAAATACGGCCTTGCAAGAATTGCCTACGGAGAACTCTAAACTATTTGCTAAGTAGCAACAGTACTTAAAGTGTCCAGTACCCAACCAAAGGGTTGCCTTTTCATCAAAGGGGCCACTTCATACAGATACATATGAGACCATCAACTTAGAACGACAGCAAGTTCATTTACTTTTTAATTTTATTAATTGTAGAATGGCCTAAATGTTCAACTTTCATCCTTCAAATTTCACTCAGGAAGCTACCCATAATCTTCTGACTGACGACACCCACCCAGCAACATCTTTTGCAGTTTTATAAATTATTCTACTATCTCTTCTACCTGAATAGGAGCTCCTGGAGAATGCAGTTTTACATCTGTAGTGCCTAGCACTTAATAAATGTTTAATAAATGTGAGTTAATTGAATTAAGCAACCTGCTCATTGTGAAGTCCAACACATGCAGTGTTAGAAATGTTTTACTCATTTGTTTTCCCCTAGATTTGCTTATTGGAATCTTAAATTTAGAGGAACTTAAAATGGAGAATAAAAACACCACATCTGACCAGAAACATTACACATGATGGTCCTGAGAGGCAGAGAGGTTAAATAAATTACCTAAGTTCATAGATGTGACTAATGGCCAAGGCAGAACTGGAACTAATTCTCTCAGTCTTCATTCAGTAATTTCAGAAATTATGTAGTAAATTACTTTAAAATAGAAAGCCCTCTCTGTGTTAGTGTTTTTGTTGGTCACCTGTGGCAACTAAAGTTTCAGTGGGATTTCGTGTCATTTTGGGAATTCACGAGACCAGCACCCTAATCTCCAGCACTTTGGGAGGCTGAGGTGGGCATATCATGAGGTCAGAAGTTCAAGACCAGCCTGGCCAACATAGTGAAACTCCATCTGTACTGAAAATACAAAAATTAGATGGATGTGGTGGCACCTGCCTGTAGTCCCAGCTACTCAGGAGGCTGAGGCAGGAGAATCGCTTGAACCCAGGAGTCGGAGGTGGCAGTGAGCTGAGACCACACCATTGCACTCCACCCTGGGTGACAGAGAGAGACTCCATCTCAAAAAAAAAAAAAAAAAAAAAAAAAAAAATCCCCCTTAGAAGTTCCAAAAACAAAATGAAACTATAAAATTTCTTCCAAAGGATCTCATTTTGATTTTTCATTTCAACATTCATTTTCTTTTTGTCAAAACCAATAGAAAACAAAATGTAAACTAATATCATTTTATCCTCTCCTTTTTGGATAATTGTCTCTTAGAATTAGAGTACACCCACCACTGCCTCAAAGTATTCAAACAAAATATTAAAACATGTTTGTGATAGATCTTACAAATGAGATATTTGTTTGACTTTTCCTAAGTTGAAAATGATTTTTATCAGTTTTACGAAGTAAAGTCATAAACATCATTTAAAACTGCTATATCAGCTATATTAGGGTTTGAATTCTTATACAAAGGTGAAAAAAAAGTATTTCTATTTCCATAGTATTTTTTTCCACAGTGCTTCAGCTTAGAAAGAATTCTTTTAAAAGTAAAAGGTCTCTTCTTAAAAAGTAGCACATAAATTACAAACTTTAAACAGAATTAACTTATGACAAAATGATAATAACCAATATCTATACTGAAGGTTTATTATTCAAGCTTGGTTCAAAAACATAGCTTTGCTTTTAACTCATTTAATGTTTATAACCACCTTATAAAGTAGACACTACTACTGTGCCTACTTTATATAATAACAATAGTACCTAGCACATCTCGCATCGTCTGAGCAATGCCTTTGTATTATACAAAATACTAAATTAAGCACTTCATGTACTTTCTATTACTTAGTCCTCATAGTGTCCATGAAAGATTAGCACCACCCTTAAGTGAACAAACTGAAGTTCTGAAAAGTTAATTCATTGCCACAAAGTCATATTGTTATTAAATGGTAGAGATAAGAGACAAACCCATTTCTATCTAATTCAAAGCCCACGCTCTGTCCACAGGCAGCAATCCCTCCAAAGATGGGCAGAAATTTGTAATTTCTTTCCAACTTTTGTTAAGAAATTCACAGAACCTCTCCCTGCCTACTTTACTGCTATCTTTAGCCTAAGGTTCATAAGTTGATTTTGTTAAGTTTAGGGATGATATTAAAAATATTTAAGAATTGCATGGATACCAACTCATCCATGCCACTGAGGCCATACACCTGGAGCAACAGTCAGTGCAACTCCAGCTTTATTTCTATGTCACCGGACCTTAGTTGGGCATGTGGTGGGACCAGGAGGACCAGAATGATAGGATGTTACTCATTAGTCTCAGAGAGGTGCCTGCCTGTCAACCACCATGGAAATATTTTAAGTACTAATACTTGTATTAAGAAATGAGTGTCTGACCAGGCACCATGGCTCACGCCTGTAATCCCAGAGGTTTGGGAGGCAGAGGCGGGAAGATCACTTGAGCCCAGGAGTTTGAGACCAGCCTGGGCAACATAGCGAGAACCCATCTCTATTAGAAATTTAAAAATTAGTCAGGCATGGTGGCAGCCACCGGTAATTCCAGCTACTCAGGAGGCTGAGCCATGAGAATGACTTGAACCTGGGAGGCAGAGGTTGCAGTGAGCCAAGATCGCACCATTGCACTATAGCCTAGGCAACACAGCAAACCTGTCTCAAAAAAGGAAAAAAAAAGTGAGTATCCAATAATAACTTCAAAAGAAGGAAAGGAAAGAAGGAAGGAAGGAAGGAAGGAAGGAAGGAAGGAAGGAAGGAAAGAAGGAAAAAAAAAAGAAGGAATCCTGGCAACATAAACTAATTACAGGAAGAAACTGAGAAGTAGTATCACATGAAGACTAGGAGCTTAGTCTCTGGAACCAAGCTGAATGGTTCAAATCATAGCTTCCTTGTTATGTGACATTGACAAATTACTTGGCCTCTGTGCTACAGTTTTCTCATCTGTAAAATGGGTGCCATAATAATACTTACCTAATACGCTTGTAGTAAGTACTGAGAGAGATAACACAAGTAAAGCCCTTAGGAGAGTATTTGGCCTATAGTAACTGCCAGCTATAATAGATTTTTTAGTAATATCCTCTTTAGAGGGCATCTTTATACTTTTATGTGGGAGATTTTGGAATTTTTTATAGTAGTTTGCAACCAGCAAGAGTTTCCACTACTGTAATGTTTACATTCTTAATATTTCATCTTGGAAAAGCCTGTATTCTTTGATTGAATAGTCTTATAGTTAATGACAATTCTTGGTGAGCTACATTAATGGAGGGCAACACAGATACTCCAAAACAGCAGATACTGATGAAGATTATTCCAAATGGCTTTTAAAAAATGCTTTCTGAGATTTTTTTCCCTTGCAGATTAGTCTCCACTTCAATTCACCAAATGCATATTGAATGCCCATTATGGATTGGTCACAGTGTTATACCAGGGGTAGGGAAATTAATAATATGGAATCCCCAACCCTGAGGAAATCAGTTTACCATGAAAACAAATGTGCAAACAATCCTTTACAATGGGCTTATATAAAGTGGGCAGAGCCATCATGTTATGGAGTCATGTGAGGTTTTACGGAGAAGGTACACATTCCCTTCAGTGAACAGGGGGGGGAAGGAACATCTCAGTCAGGGGAACAGCATGCAAACAAAAGACATGAAGGCTGGAAAGAGCATGATATGTTCGGGGAACAGACAGGTGTTCATTTGGTCACAGTGAACGGTGTACATGGGAGAGTGGAGGAAGTGGAGGCTGAACACATAGGAGGAACCAGACTGAGAAGGACTTGATTTGCCATCCTAAGGAACCTGGATATAATTCTGTAGACAAAGGACCTCCTTAGGAGTGACATGCTCAGCCATGTATTGTAGAAAGATCACAGTGGCAGTAGCAGCAGGGGACAGGTTGGGTCTGAAGGAATGATAGGAAGAAAGTTAACTTTTCCATTATGATTCACTTTTATTGGCATTGGATATGCATTATCGCTTTGCAGTGTGACACTAGAAATGCACCAGGTGGCAGAGGGCAGCTGAGTTGTAAACTATTTAATGTGCTGTGGACAGTGCTCTCAACGGCTAGGCCTGTGCTTCTGGAAGGAGCCTCTCACCGGCAGGGTTTGTGTCCCTAACTCGTGCTCCCATGTCATTTGTTTTTAACCTCTACAATGCTCTTAGCACCCTGAATTGTTCCTTTACATGTTTATTTGCCACTGTGAACACTGGCTGTTTTAGGCCAAGGATAATACCACTTCCTCAGGCCACAGAGAGGTTCGGGGGGCACAGCCATGAAGAGAAGACAGCAGTGTGACCCACAGTGTCTCGGGTAAACTCTCCTTGGCATCCTGTTATATTTCAGATAGAATCTCAACAAGGGTCCTCTTTGGTCCCAACTCCTTTCACTTCACAACTGCCCCAAGCTCTGACCCGTCTTGGAACCTGCCCACATGCTGTTTCTTCCTCTCCTTCCTCCACCCAACTCTGAAAGGCAGACTCTCTCTTTCTTCATCCTGATGTAAATATCACCCATGAAGGGAGGCCATTCCTGATCATGATTGTCCTCTGTGTAGGTTCCCTCGCTCACTCCATGCCTTCAGTCTTCACTGTGCCTCTTTGCTCCTTCATAGCATGTGTTGAAATCTGGAGTTATAACTCCTTTTCTTTAATACACTATAATTACTTCTTGAAAATTCATAATATGTCATATTTAAGGCTCTGAAACATCCTGCAGTTAAAAAAAGTTTTAAACTTTGTTTAAAAAACTTGATAAACTGGGTTTAGCAAGCTTATTGGAGGACAGAAATCTCTCCTTCATGTGTGTATATTTTTGGAGAAATGAAAGAAATATAGAAAAGTTATAAAGATAATATAATAAATACCCATATTTCCAGTACACAGAATTAACAATTGTTAATGTTTTGTCATAGTGGCTTGCTGCCAGTGTTATATAAGAAATTAAAAGTTAAAGATAAATATCTCTTAATTACAACCCCCAAGGCTCATTCCTCTTCCCACTTCCCAGAAACTATTACCAAAATGAGTTTTGAGTGTGCACTTTCAAATATATTTTTATACTTTTATATACATGTAATAGTATCCATTACTGTCAACTTTTTGTGCTTTTAAATTTACATAAATAAATATATAATTTTTTAGTCAACATTATTTTTAGATACATTTATGATTATTTTAACTGGTATAGACAGCCATAGAAGTATGCTATGATTTATTTATTTATTTCTTACTTACAGATGGACAAGAAGTCAGTCATCAAGATTTCTGCTGATAAAAGGTATGTTGTAATGAACATGTCTCTGTATAGCCTATAGAGCAAGAATGTTTTCACTTTTGTTTTTAAGAAATGTACCCAAGTGGAACTGCTGGGTCATAGCATGGACGCATTTTTAATTTTACTGTATATTTATTAAATTGTTCTTCAGTATGGCTTTAGCAGTTTAAACCTGTGCCAGCAATGTGTGAGAGTAGCAATTTCCCAATATCTGTACAGCATCTGTTATCTCATATTCTTTATTGCAACTAATAGGTGAAAATGGTATCTCACTGTGGTTTTAATTTCTATTTCTCTAGTTATGTGTGAAATTGAATTATATACAGACCCTACCTATTTTAAGATTTTAGTTCCTGGAGAAGGCTAAGTTGGATAGCTGAACTATTCCTGAAATTGTGCCTTGAATAGGCTTCTTTCTTCCAGTATATGATGTACTTTGCACTTGCCCAGTCATTGGCTCAGAGAATGCACTGATTCATCTTAGCTGAGTGAATTAATAATGAAAATGTGATAAATAAATAGGGAAAGGAACAGTTAACAAGTTACAATAATGACTTTTACATTTTTACATTTATTATTTATCATACATATTTATGATAATATATCTATAACTAATATTACTGGGGATACACATCTTTGAAAAATATGTCATTGTTACATTTCTTCAAACTATTATTAAACACTTTTTGAATACTTTCCTTTGCAAGCAAGTCGATTTTTCTAGTTTGACAATAATCAACATTTAATATTATTTCTCTTGTGCACCTATTTAGAAAGCCCCTTTTTTGTCCATGGACAATACTTCAGCACCTCTTTCCATATAGTTGCAAATTATTAATTAAGGAAATATTCCTAATTTAGTCTCTAAATTGAGTTCACAGTGCTTAACTTAGAAGGGCATAACCACCTATTTTTGTTTTCCAAAATGTTTTGTCTCCTTTTCAATTTAAAAATTACAAACACTATTTATGCTCACTGTAACAAGTCATGTGCTACAGGAGGATATTAACAACTTTGTTCATTTAATCCAAATATATTTGTTGAAGTCCCACTGTATTCCAAACAATCTGATAAAGCAGGTGGATATAATGAAATGGATAGGTAGGAAATACAAAAATCACATTCACTCATTCAACAAATACTGCTATACATCAGGCACTAAATTATGCCCCAAGGACAGCAAAAAGAGTAAGACATCACGCCTGCTTTTCAGGAATTTGCTGCCTGGTGAAAACAGAAAGACAATACAACATGATCTCTACTGGAAAGAATAGAACACATGGTCTCTCTGGGGATTCTAGGGAAATTGGGGGATTCTTTGCTGGGTAAAGCTGAGGTAATATAGGCCAAAGAGCCAGCCCAGTGACATGTTTACACAACCGAGAGTGGGATTATCAAGGAAGATGACACAGATGGTAGTCAAAAATAAAATCAAAGGTCAGAGCCAGAGAGGCAAATCTCTCTGAGGGATGTAGTAGAGGTCAGAGACAGGGAAGGCGCAGAGTTGGGAGAGGTAAGCTTGAGAACAGTAGTGAGTTCAACCAGAAGCTGTGGCCAGTCTAAGAGTGACCAAGGTCTGTTTTTATGTGGTGTCAGCTGTGGAATGTGGAACCAGGACTGGTCAAATAAAGAAGCCCAGTAGGACCACACGGATTGATGGCAAGAACACATGAGGTTTGTTTCATAAAGAATGAGTAGTAATCTGCCAGGCAGACAAAGTGAAGGAGGGGCAGAATTGGCCAATGCATTGGATGCTTCAGAGAACCTGGAGGTTCAAGCAATGGTGGAACATAAGGCTCCAGCAAAGGGTAGGTAGGAGCACATGCAATCTGAGGCTGATGGCAGGGCATGGTGAGGGGTTCAGAGGCTATCACATGGCTTTAAGTGAGGAGAGAACATGATTTGAGTTATGTGTGAGAATTGTACAGGAGAACACTGAGGCAGATAATATAACAGCCAAACAAGAAGAGAAGATGGCCAGAAACAAGGCAGGATAGAGAGAGGAGAGGCTGAGGAGTTGAGAAATATGTCAGGATGCAGGAAAAAAAAGACACATGTCAACTATTTCGTTTTTTTTTTTTTTTTTCCTGAAATAACCAACTGCAGAGAAAATGCAGGAAGAATGGAATCAAACATTTCTTACTCAATTTTATACAATTTCATTATTTTTGGAAACTGTAACTAGAGAATTTTAAAAGTGCAATAGGAGAAGCATTTTTCTTTCAGTTGCAGCTGAAGGCAAGAAGGGTATAATCACATGAAAATAAAAACTGAGAGCAAAGGAAAATTTCAAGTCTTTAACAGAGGACATATCTGTCATTGTTTGCTGATCAATACATTATTTTCTAACAAATTGGCATTGATTTTCAATGAGGCTATAAGCCTGATAACTGTTTGAATGTGTCTTGTATATTTTATGTTCTACTAGAGAAGACGTATGTTGGTATGTTAATTTATTCATCTACTGATGGATAAATAAGTAAAATGATGAAATAATAAATTCCAGCTCTTATAACCTGAATTTCAAGTCCTAACCTGGAAGCATTTTCCCACTGTACAAAATATGATAGAAATATGATCTAATGTCTTCCCTTAGAATACATTTTTAAACTGCTTTTTAAGGAATCATTAATTCTATACTACGTTCCTGGCTTCAATAAGAAAATAACTTCCTTGATCTTTCTTTCCTTGAATCTAGACTACTTCTCTCTCTGATCTGTTCCATTTTCCACAAAGTTCTTTTAAAACATGAAATGCCCACATGTGTGTTTCTTCTCTCCCTTCAGCAGCTGCATTTTCTGCCACATATTTACATGATCTGGTGGCCAGCTCATCAGTCCGTTCCTCTCATGTGGAAATCACTGGAGTGCAAAGCCCTCTCCGGGTGGCACTGCACTAATTATTTGTACGACATGGCTAGAGGAGCCATGCTTGCTCTGGATTCATTTTGAACTTATCAAGGAAGGATGTGGATGACATCAGAAAAGGATTTTACAAGACTCTGTCTAGACTGCCAAAACAATCTGTGGTGGGAGAAAATTGCGTAAATATGGGCTACCAGGAAACAGTCATTTTTCTTCTCCCCTCCTTGTGGTCCTTTTTTGGTGTGGAATAGAGTGCAGCCTGGGCTGGCAATTCTGTAAATTATACTCTTTGAATCATGTAATAATAACTCAAGGACCAGAATGATTTAATGCCATGTGGTAAGTGAATGTGGGAATCATCTCAGACCAAATAAATAAATAGAAGAAGCAAGTGACTTTGAGCTCGTTTTAACTTACATGTTTCTTCTAAATTTCTTAGCTTTATCCAAGGTTTTGTGGGCATTAGCTAGACAGACACTACAAGGCTAAATAATAAATGGACAAGTGATGATCCAGTTTTTCTCCTTTGGATGGAAGACAGGGCCCAGAACCAACCCATGGGTATCTATGAGAGTCTCTTTCCCTGTACCCTAACTGCCCAGGGTCTGGCAGAGCCCCGTATTAGCTGAATTGAGGGAGGGAAGTACAAAGTGGCTACCATGTGCCAAACAATGTGCTGTTTTCCATAATGCTAAGATCCAACCCTTAAAAAGGATAACTTGGTGAGTTTTCATCGTTGAGTTTCCTTTTTAATTTTTGAACCCAGAAATGATCACAGAAAATGGAAATAGATGCACTCCTTGAAGTGTTAAACCCGTACTATGGGTGACATTTGTCTCTATTTTAAACAAAACTTGGAACACAAGAAAAAGATTCAGAGTTACATAGAACTGAATCTAAAATCCGAACAAGTGTTGCTTTTTCTTCCTGTTTTTCCCTTTTCTGGGTTTCTATTCTATCTTTGGCAGCAATTCTCTTTCCCCTACTCACAGACCATCATATACCTTCTACCACCATGCTGCCTTAGATCACCCAAATCTGTTCAAAATTGGCCTAATTTGGGGCCCATATTTTTCGAGGACTTGTTGAGGGTTCCTGAACATTCAGAATCAAGTGTAAATGACCAATATGCTCCATAACAAATCATTTAAAAAACTAGTGGCTTAAAGCAACAACCATTTAAAAAAGTATTTTATGATTTTCTGGTTTGGCTAGAACCTGCATGGTTCCTCTACTGGCCTCACTTGGGGTTTCTTCTGAGGTTATAATCAGACGGTATTTGGGCTGCAGATGGTACTTGGTTGATACCTTGGCGCTCCTCCACGGGTCTCTCTGCCTGGCTTCTCATCTTCCAGGGCCTCTCTCTCCAACAGATGGGCCTAGACTTTGTACATGGTGTCTCATAATTCCAACAGGAAGGAATTAAAGGATTCCAGGCCTTCTTAATGCCTGAGCTTAGAAGTCTTAGCACGTTAGTTCTTTGTAGGCCCAACCTGAATTCAAGAGACAGTGACGTAAGCTCTATCTCTTGGTGGATGGGATAACATGTGTGCACATGGAAAGACAGAATTGTTTGAGGCCAATTTGAAAGAGTAACTACCACCTAGGCATCTTCATATTGGGAAAAGAAAGAAAAAGGAGAAGGAAGGAAGGAAAGAAAGAAGGGAGGGAGGGAGGGAAGGAGGAAGGAAGGAAGGAAGGAAGGAAGGAAGGAAGGAAGGAAGGAAGGAAGGAAGGAAGGAAGGAAGGAAAACAAAACGTTCACAGAAGTTATGCATTAAGGGAGTGAGTCTCTACTGTTGGATATTTTAGGTAACATGACTACATTGTAAAAGAGATGATTTGGAGTATGCTTTTAGCTCAAATTGTACTGTAAAGGGACATTTTACATTTACTGGAGTAAACCTATTCTAGTCATACCTTCACATCTCTCCTGAGAGTCACATAACCTCTACCTCCCCCATCAGACACATTTAGGCTCAGCCTTAACATATGGAGAATTGGAGAAAACCAACTAGCCTGGACATAGCACAGTCCCCTCCGACACAGTGCAGAACCTCAGAGACTCTGTGAGCTGGGTAGGAGGTAGAAGGTAAGTAAGCAAGGGCAGTATTTGTGTATGTAAAGGCTTAGAGATAGAAAAGCATGAGGTATGGATGGGTAACAGTGTGCAGCTATGATTAAAAGGGAACTTGGCTTTAGAAATCCAATGTTCCAGCCACCGTTCTGTCATTTGCTGGCAATGTGACTTATGACAAATCACTGGAGTTCTTGAACCTCTAGTTTCCTCAAGTAGGTAATGAGGAGGTCTGTTGTATCAACAATGAAGGGAGATGCATGGTTAAAATTATTTTGTTAACTAAAGTGCTTTGCAAATGCAAAATTACAAAAGCATAAGACGAGAAGTCATAAAAGATAAACTATAAATTTTAAAAATTTAAACTATTTTTCTAGTTCATGACGGATTAAAAGAAAAATAACAAGAAACAAGTGCAGTGAAGCTGAAGTAAATTAAAAAGCACATAAACCACATAGATGGCTCATAATGAGTCTATTCAATCTAAAAACACACTTTACATTGCTCTACAGTTGAATTCACACACCTGATTTACTCTGGAAATTGGTATACATCATTTTAAAAGTTTTAATTAACTAGTTCTATTTGCAATGCCTCTATAATTGTATTTAAAGCAGAGATGATTTATCAAGAGCAGAAGTTATTCCATTATTTAAAGTCCCACTGGTGTTTGCCTTTCACATTCTAGGACAATTAGCTGACTTGCACTAATCTGGGACTTGTACTAACGACAGTTGGTATGCATAGGATGTTACTGAAAACAAATGAGTCACAGGGAAAACTGTTTTATATAGAGCAGTTAACTCTTGTCATTGACTTAGATGATTTGACTCTGGCTGTAAGACCAAATGTAGTGAGGAGTGGAGACAGGGAGGACAAAAAAGAAGAAGCTGCTTCCTCCTGCCTTTAGTACAGGGTTCAAAGGGTATGTCTGCACAAAATTCTAGGGCCAGCACTGACATATGAGTTTTCACATGCATATGGAGTGAGAAGTTGACTGAGCGTGTGCTTGTAGCCCTGAGTGGGTTTTCTCTTTCCTCCCTGTTGAAACACAAAATGCTGCACTCACCAGTAGATAATGACTCATTTATGGAGACCCCTTGAAACTCAAGGCTCCAAGAACCTGTGTGTAGTTTTCAGGAGGACCAAAACAGGTCCAGGGCAGAGCAAGCTTGATGGAGCACTTGCCAGCAGCCAACTGCGCAGGATTTAAGATGGTACAACCGGTAATAATTAGCACTGAGACAGTGGATTCAGGTTGTGAGGTGGTCCTACTTTTGCTGAAACGGACACTGATATTGATGCCTCTGAACACATGGGGATGTCAAGATGACTCAGATATATATAGTTAATGGCCTGCTCTTGCAATGTAATATGAGGTCTATCTTTAGAATTCCTTCCCTTTCATGTTTGTAAATCTGGGAGATATTATCACCTGAAAAGCTAAGACAGGCTGGTTCAAAGAACCTAAAAAAGCAAGATTCATAAGATATAGGATGAACTGGCTCTGGGCGTAGAGAAAATTCCTTGGAAATGTTGACTTAAGAATATAGTATTTTAATTTTATGCAGACAGTAAACTCAGTTTTGACTTCTGGTAGTGAAGCCCTCAAATACGTCATCCTTAGATTCGAAGAACAGATACAAGAGCTTGTAGAATAATACTTTTTTAAAAAATCACTTATTTTTTACACAAAACCTGAAATGGGAATATGTTCAAATGTATTTATATGTAAGAATTTACTGGTACCATCTACACTGTTTGAGTGTCAGTTATTACCTAAAAATTAAAGAGGGGTTATTGGAAAGAGAAAGGAACACAGTTGTTTGAGGACATGCCTTTTGAACCCCTTACACTAAAATTAAATTAAATTAGATGATACTAAGGGGAAAATTGATATAATGCACAGTGGAAAAAGGGGGAAGGGCTCTGACCTCCAGTGTCCTGATGTAAACTCTATTAAGCATGTCATGCTCTTAGTGAGCTCTGTGGAATCACAGTTGTATTGAGAAGCAGCACCCTATTTTGACAAACAAGCAGAACTGTTGAGTCAGTAACAGCAGTGATTTCTATAGGTAGAGCTCAAGGTACAGGAAGCCAGCCCATATCGATACTGCCACGGTCTCCATCCAAAGGTGACTCACTTAGCACTCTTCAACGGAGTGCAGCATTTAATTAATTTTTTCCTTTTTTTTTTTTTAACCTCCTATTAATTTATCTTTTTTTCTGCAAGGTATCTCAGGGTATGTTAGAAACACAGTGATTTGGTACTTTTGTTTTCCCTGACCTTCTTAAGAAACTAGTTCTAGAGGAGATAGGAGGAAGTAGGAAAAAATATATAATATGATAAATATATATGAGATTATTTATATATATATATATATGTCTGTATATGTGTGTTTGAGCACACATACACACACACATTTGTGTATAGTCTAAAGCAGCATCTACATGAAACCAAAATGATTCCGTCAAAGTAGTTTGACATCATTGGCAAAATCATCCTTTACTGGCTTCAGTTTTTAAATTGGCATCATTTTTAGGGGCAGACTGCTTATTTTAGGGGTGGAAAAGGAAAGTGCTGAGTAAAAGAGTTTTAATTTTTTCTGTCACGCTTCTTAGTTTTAATTTACTCTGTCCATTTTCAACTTCGAATGCTGGGATTAACCCACAATTCTCACTTATTCATGTAAATAGTTCCTGGAGATGCTTCATACATATCCTGTATCTGGATTAGGGTTGTTTGTTTGTTTGTTTGTTTCTAAACTCTAGAGTGAAGACAAATAGGAACGAAAAGTGTGCCTGCTTAAAGATAATGTGTAATGTAATAATTTTGGGGTGCTCTTGGAGAGTAGCAGCACCCCTTAAGACAAAAGCACGGGAGTTAGAGTCAAGAGGCTTGGATTCCTGTCCAGACTCTACTTTTACTTAAATCATCTTTAGTACATTGGTTAGCCCCTTGGGGGTCTACATGTTCTAACCTGTAAAATCAGAGGGTTGTATTGAGTCATCTTTACAGTCAACTTCAGCTTTTATATTCTGTGATTCTTTCCATGGTATGCAGGTTGAAAATGTAGCAAAGTCCTAGACATAAAAAGCATCAAGTCGTTGTTTCTAATAACATAATCTGATTTCACTGCAGAGCTAATCCAACAATTTGAGGTCTTGTTAAATAATTTTAAATGTTTGAGAAATATTCAATTGCCTAGAAAGTGGATGATTTTACGTTGAATATCCTACTAATCTATAAAGAACTTTAAAATATGTGGTAAGAAATATCACAATGGGAATCAGTTTACTTAGTCCAATTTTTCTTTCTCTGATATTAGCTTCAAGAGTCATTTCATGGTAAACCATCAATGTTAACATGCTGAAGTCTTCCAAAATTTAGTGATAGTCCTTAAATGCCCATACTATTACCCTAATGATGTGGTTTGAATGTGTCCCCGAAAATAATATGTTGAAAACTTAATCCTCAATGTAACAGTGCAAGGAGGCGAGCCTAATAACAGGTATTGGGTCATGAGGGTGAAACCCTTATGAATGGATTAATGTGTTTATCATAAGAGGGAATCAGTTATCCTGAGAACAGTTTGTTATAAAAGCAAGGCTGGCCCCTCACACTCTCTCTCACACATGCTGTCTTGCCCTCCACTTTTCTACCATGAGATGACACTCACCAGATACCAGGACCATGGTCTTGAACTTCCCAGCCTCCAGAACCATAAACCTAATGAACTTCTCTTCTTTACAAATTATCAAGTCTGTGGCATTCTGTTATAGCAGTAATGGACTTGGACACATAGCAATAAAGTTTTTACACTTCAAGGTATCCAAACCCTTCCTATACTTATTTTCAGGAAAAAAAAAAAAAAAACTGAAATAGTATATACTTTCCTTAGCAAATTAAAAACAAGATTCCTTTGCTTTCTCTCTATCCTATGATCTCTTCCTAGGCAAGTTTATCCAACCCCATAGGTATTAGTATTATTTGTATGCAGACAAGTCCCAAAGTCTACATCCCAAACTTGATTTTATCTCTAAGCACCAAATCTGTAATGTCTGTGGAAGATCTCGAGTTGAAAATCTCTTTGACTATGTAAATTTAACTTCATTAACTTCCTGGCAAGATCTGCTCCCCTTCTAGGGTTTCCTATCTTGGTTGATAGCTATGTCCACCAGTCATCCAAGACAAAACCTGGCAGTCATCTCTGACACAGAGTTCTACCCTACACACCATATTCAATTGTTTTAAGAAATGGAAAATTAGCAATATTGACTCTATCTTGTTTCTCCTCCTCCTGTCCTTCTCCTCTCCTTATTCTTCATTTGTGTTTTTCCTTTGATGCTAAACCATTCTCTTATTATTTTCTTTGCAATGAGATGGAAATTTCAAATTACCACAAGACAGAGTCCAGTTAAAGAATCTGACATGAAATTTTATCCTATCTAATATTGTACCCACCCCCCCGAATAACTGGATATTATCTACATGAAAATGTGGAAACTTTAATGTGGAAACTTTTAGTTGTCCAAGTTGTCCTAAGCTCTTAAGACTGGAATTAATATGGCTCATTTAAGATTGGGGCAAACGAGAGTTTAATAACCAAAACCTACAAACTGAAACTCTGAAGGGAATTTCTGGGCTACCACTCCAGTATCAGGAAAGGCACAGGCTAATCCTGTGATTAATTTTCTTAGAGAAGAGGCTGAAATACTTTTCCCATTCTCCCCAGTGGACTCATTTAATTAGCTTTTGCCCAGAGGAAACCCACTACACCTTAATCAATGGGACAAGCTTTTATATAGTATGTATTAAACCAGTGGTTCTCAAAGTATTGTCTCTAGAGCAGTATATTCTTGTGTATCACCCCAGACCTATCAAATCAGAAACTCTGGACACACACATAGCAGTCTGTGTTTTAACAAGCTCTCCAGATGATTTTGATACATGCCAGCCTAAGACCACTGCCCTGAGACCAAACAACTGCAAACACAGACTTTATGTATATATTATTAAATCTGCAGCCCAGTTAGCAAACAATTTATGAGCAAGGATATTATTACCTTAGAATTATTTTGTTAAAACTAATAGCCAACTATAATAATGAACAGTATTATTAATAATCTCTAAACCTTAAGAAAGGAAAAAGTCTTGATGGAGTGTATCTAAATCTTACGAGTTTTGGTCCCCCAAACATGAGAATTTTTTTTTTTTTTTTTTTTGCAAATTCTATCATAGAATCCTTTCTTATATCCACTTTCTTATATCTACTTTACAATTATGGCCCAAATGCATTTCCTCATTATCATTTACAAAGGCTATTTAGTAGTCTCCTAAGTGTTTACAGTTAGTCATCCTTTTCATAGCTACCTATATTTCTAAAATATGGCAATCATGTTACTCCATCTCTTCAGCATTGCCTTATAAAAGTGATTTTTTTCTGTTTTTTTTTTCTTCCTTTCTTTTTTTTCTTTTCTTTACTTGTCTTACCACTAATTAATTCTCTGTGCTCTGGGGTTTCAAACCTTCTTCCTATGTTCTCTAGTTCGGTAACATTAGACTATTCCACACTACTCAAACATCCACATCCTTCAATAACTTTGTGTGTCTACTAATTTTGTTCTGTAAATTAAAGTTTTATAGCTTCCACTGTGATACTGTCTCTGATTTTTTCATCTTAATTGTTTCTAGTGTCAGAGGCCTGTGAACCAGAGCAAGTCCATCTTCAATAGGGGCTGGATAAAATGGGGCTGATACTTACTGGGCTGTATTTCCAGACAGTTAAGGCATTCTAAGCCACAGGATGAGATAGCAGGTCAGCACAAGATACAAGTTATAAAGACTTTGCTGATAAAACAGGTTGCAGTAAAAAAGCCAGCGAAAACCCACCAAAACCAAGATGGCAACGAGAGTGATCTCTGGTTGTCCTCACTGCTACCCTCCCACCAGCGCCATGACAGTTTACCAATGCCATGGCAATGTCAGGAAGTTACCTATATGGTTTAGAAAGGGGAGGCGTGAATAACCCACCCCTTGTTTAGCATATAATCAAGAAATAACCATTAAAATGGCAACCAGCAGCCCTTGGGGCTACTCTATCTATGGAGTAGTCTTTCTTTTATTCCTTTGCTTTCTTAATAAACTTACCTTTTCTTTACCCTGCAGACTCGCCCTAAATTCTTGTGCAAGATCCAAGAACCCTCTCTTGGGGTCTGGATCCGAACCTCTTTCTGTAACACTAGTTCTGGGAAGAATCCTAACTTAACACTGTATGTATGCATCCAATTTAATCTTTATAACAACCATATAAAACAATTCTAATAAGCTCCATTTTACAGATAAGGAAGATGAGGTTTCAAGAGTTTAAGTAACTTACCCAGGTTCAAATTGATAATAAATAGTGGCGACATGATTATAACTCACACCTATTTGGGACTCAGGAACTAATTCTCTCCTGACTTATTATGATGTGCCTCCATCTAACCTTTATTTCAATATCTCACATTATAGTCATGTACGTGACTGTTTCTTCCATAAATTGCTTAAAGGAAGGTATTATTTACTCTAGATGCCTGTTGCCACTACAATGCATTACATATGTAAATTTTCAATGTTTGTGGTCATAAAATTAAATCAAATTCCTTTTTCGCCACTTTCAACTGAGATATTTTTCAGCTGTTGCAACCTCTAACTGATTCTTTTGGTAGATATAGAGATACTCATTAATTTAGTCACCACATGAGGGGTGAGTGAATCAATGCTGATGCTGGTAAATTTTTCCCTTTTATACTTCTGCAATGCTGACAAGGCTGCTGATGTATGACAAACATCTTGGCTCAACTCAGATGAATAAAACTAAATTGTTTCTACATGCTAATGTAATAGATGGCCCTCTTTGCTCTTACAGAAATTGCAGCTTGATTATTAATTATAAATGCCCTAGAACTATGTGCTTTTGGCAAGGTACAAGTTCTTCCTTGTCTAAGTTTTTCTTTACTTTTCAGAATGAAAAATGAAGAAATGAACCATATTTGTATCAAGGGAAGTCTGCAGTTACAAACCAAGCTATGGTTTTGAGAATTTAATTACTATTGCTTATCTGCTTAAAAGTGACTAAAACCAAGTAAATGGCTCAAATGTTTGCTTCATAGATTCTTTATAGATGCAAACTACGTTGATCCTCCAGACCAACACATTTTGGCCTTAACACTGGAGCAGCAATTGGCTTTGCTCTAGACCTGTATCATTCTCATTTTGCTTTATCTCCTCAGAAACTATAGCACATCAGCACATTTCCCCAACTCTCAGCTGTCAAATTAACATCTCCATCTGCCCTGTCTATGCAAGTTTGTCGGATTATTGAAGTCCTGATTGGCTACATCCTGTCACAAGTGCTTTCTTTAGATACCACCTTCCCTTCCTTGTTATTGGTTTTCCTTGGGTTCTGTCTTTGAACTTACCTGTTCTTTCAAAAGACTCAGCAGGCTGCATGGCTTCAAAGCAGATGCAAGGGCTAAAAAGACTCAGCAAACACACTCTAAGAGCAAAGTCCAAAGAGTCAAAGGGAAAAAAAGGAAGAATTAAGATAGTTCCAAGGGAGGCCAGTATGGAAGTGAACTATTGATCTTTCTGCAGCGATGAAGCACAATCTGGGAGGTATAAGGAAAAGAAAATTAAATTGACAGTTACCTATTTTAAGAGGTCCAAACCAAATGATCAAACCAAAGCATTTCATTGAATTTCTTGAACTACCACTGGTTGTTGCAAAAATGTATTCAATGTCATTAAAACAACTCTTATTTGTCTAATTCAACTGAATTGTTCAACCTTCACTTAGTGTTTCAGCATAGCAAAGGAAATATGAGAATGAGCAAAATCCTAGTTATTTTTACAGGCTTAATCGCTTTCTTACATTTCCAAATGACAACAATTCACTCCAGAAAGCCCCACCCAACTGAATTTCCTGCTCTTCATCTATTTTTCACAAGTTTCTCTTTCTAAACTTATTCTTTCACTCACCTTTTCCTCTCCACATCTTTTCAAATTTCAAAGAGGCAGTGGTTGGGGCATAGCCAGGTTTGGGCAATAGGCTTAGGGCAGGAAGGTGTGGTTAGGGTGGAGGTGGTAAGAAGGCATTCTAGCTCTTTTATTTTTGCATTTCAGGTCTTGGTAAAATGCAGTCTTTGTATATGTGGGTGTTTTTCTATGATGTGCAGGTATGCACAACTCTGTTCCCTCAAATGAGTAACTATGAGTATGTCAGTCTTGGAATACCCTATGAATTTATATTACCTACAGAGGCAATTGTGCAGTCAGAGGCAATTTCATATGGTGCTCAACTTTCCAAATAATGCAAGCAACCAAGTTATTTCACAAAAGAAATTAGGGAGATTGATTTTTTTCATTTCATTTTTGAGTGGGAATAATCCTATTCTCAGTAAGGCATTTATTTGAAAATCATCACTCTGACTGGATAAATACGTTCATAGGCACAAGCCAAATTTAATTCAGCATTGTTGTGGCCACATCAACATAATGAACTATTAATTTATTAACAAAAGGCCATAATTTAATTACATACAGGGAATTTCTGAGAACGTGTGCCCAGAAATCTTTATAGAAAGATGTTTTGTGAACAGTTTATGGTTTTGGCGTTAAGTGTTTAGAAATGATGCTCTATAGTCAAAAAATGTTGAAGCAAAATGAAGCCTTAGAGACCACCTGGTATTATTGGTCTCTTTACAGAAAGAAAATCTATAGCTCCTAACTGAGTAATTCCAGGTCATTCCCCTTATTAGAAGTAGAGGCAGAGAAGCAGGATCCATCTATTTTGCACCTTCCATTAAGCCAAACTGACTTTTTTTTTTTTTTTTTTTTTTTTTGAGACAAAGTCTGGCTCTGTCACGCAGGCTGGAGTGTAGTGGTACAACCTCAGCTCACTGCAACATCGCCTCAGGGGTTCAAGTGATTCTCCTGCCTCAGCCTCTGGAGTAGCTGGGATTACAGGTGCCCACCACCATGCCTAGCTAATTTTTGTGATTTTAGTAGAGAGGCGGTTTTGTCATGCTGCTAGGCCTGTCTCGAACTCCTGACCTCAAGTGATATGCCCTCTCGTCTTCCCAAAGTGCTGGGATTTCAGATGTGAACCACCGCTCCCAGCCCCACACTGCCTTTTAGGGTTCCTTTTCAATCTAGGATGTCACAATCCTGAGCAAACTCTTTCAGGACCGTAAGTGTTGAAAGAAATAAAACACTCTTGAGTTTTTAACTTGTGAAGACTAGTGTAGATGGCATAAATGTTCATTGAGACCTTAAGTTCAACCAGGTATAGTTATGCTTTGATATTAATGTCCATATATTTGTCTCCTGCCAAAATAATTATTTTATGGTTGTAGCCATTTAAGAAAGTCTCAATGCAATGTAAATAGACATTTGTAATTTGTGGAGAGCACTCTGATTCCCAAATTCATTATGAATGACACATGAACAGTATAAGAGAAGCTTAATTTCAGCTTTTTTTTCTTGTTTAAGAACTCACTCAAATTTCATTACAAATAGAAAAGTCAATATTAAGTTGAATTTTCCATACAAGTAGATTTGTAACGGAAAAAGGAGATAAGTGCAACAAACTAACTCTGAATGAAATTTAGATGTTGACTGGAAAAGCCCTTGGCTAATTTTCAGGAGAGGATCAATTCCATTCTGATTTTACTGAATGATGTGTAATTATCCTTGTCCTTAGATTTCAATTGAAAATTTCTTTTCTTCTTAAGTTCTTAAATCTGCCTTTAGTTATTTGACACAGTATGTTTGAAGTAAACACATGTGAAGTATACTCAGGGATAAAAAATATAAATTATTTTCCCCATCATAATTCTGTCAATTTGTGTGCATAGAACTGCATAAATTACATATATTTCTGAAATTTTCTGATGCAATTTAAAAAACAACCTTCTTTTGAGATATTTCTTTTTCTGATTGTTTCTTATCCAATTTTCATTTTCTTTTAATTTTTCCAACGATAGGACTCTTTCATATACATTTTTTTCTTTGTAGACACAAGGTTTTGCTTTGTCATCCTGGACAAAGTGTCATCTTGGAGTGTAGTGGCACAATTATAGCTCACTATAGCCTCGAACTCCTGCGCTCAAGTGATCCTCCCATCTCACCCTCTAGAATAGATGTAACTACAGGTGCCAGCCACCACACCTGGCTTAATTTTTCCAATGACATCAGAGAAGAGAGAGGAAAAACAGGAAGTGAAACAGACAGACAGACTTGGGAATATACGTAAAGGTTATTGTTTTTGTTGGTTTGTTTGTTTGTGATCAGTGTTAACATCAAAAGTGATAAGCCATATTGATAGCATATACTCTTGATATGACTAGAATAATGCTCTACCTCTCTGGTCTTTTTTCCAAAAACACATAATCCCCACCTAATCATGAGAAAACCATCAGCCAAATCTCAGTGAAAGAAGTTCTACAAAATGCCTGACCATAATCCTCAAAACTACCAAGGTCATCGAAAATTAGGAGAGTCAGGGAAACAGGAGCCTATGGAAATGTGACTATTAAACGTAATGTGCTATCCTGGATGGGAACCTGGAACAGAAAAAGAATACCAGGAAAAAAATGAGAACACCTTGATAAAATACAGACTTTAATTAATAAAAATTATCAATATTGGTTCATGAATTGTGACAAATTATCTCACATTACCATACTAATGTGAGATCTTAATAATAGGGGAAGTTGGATGTGAATATATGGGAACTCTTTGAGCTGTCTTTCAATAATTCTGTTAATCTGAAACTGCTCCAAAATGTACAGTTTATTTTCTGTAAGAAGCATATTAGCGTCCCTGTATAGAGGAAGAGGAGTGGGGAGGGCATTCTAGCAGAAGTTACAGCCTATGCAAAGGCATCCATGATATCATCTAGCCCATGGCTCCTCCCCTTCCATTTTACCTTTGAAGGAATCTAGACCCAGAGTCCTCAATATCCTATTCCTTAGCTCCCCCTATTCCAATGCAAATAGAATCAATGAAAGAACAATGGAGTTGGGAGATAGAAATCTGAGTTTCAGTTCTGTTTCTCCCACTTCCTAACCATAAGACCTTGAGCAAAGTGCTTATAGTCTTTGAGCAGGTTTTTGTTTGTTTGTTTGTTTTTGTTTTGTTTTGTTTTTATAGAACAACTCCTGCTTAATTAGTGAGACTGTTGCGAGGATCAAAAGGGAAAACAGATGTGAAAAAACAAGTGAAAGCTGTGATTATTTTCATTTCCCACATCCTGACTGCTCTATCCATCCCCCTCCCACTCAAACTCCAGGGACAACTTTTAGTTACACTCCCTGGCTCTGCAGGATCTGGGGAGGAAAGCTTATCTTAAGTTCCCAGATTAAAGGCCCATGTGCCAAGTAGTTGGCTATGTTTCTTTCTTGATCAGCCTCAGAGTGATGCTGCAACGGGTAAAATGGTAGCAGGAGCAATGAGGAATAATAAGTTTCGTCCTAGGCTTCACTTGTTCACACCTGCTAGCCTAGGAGATGATTATACTCGAGGGATTTGATGCAAGCATAGGTCAGAAAACCAGGGTTCAAAACACATACACTGTATTTTGCTCCATCAATTAGTATCTCTATTTCAGTTTTATCATCCAAAAAATGTGGATTATATTTTCTACTCTATATACTTCCCATAATTCCCTAAATTTATTATAGAATATACCACATGTTAAAATTATCCCCTGACCATTGTCTCTAAAATAAGATTATAATTTCCTTCATATCATAAAGCAGTTCTTGTTTATAGTTATACACTCAGTATTTGGTATATATTAGATGTTAAACAAATGACTGGTAATTTTAAACTTGGAAATTCTATGTGTCAGATTTCACATCCATGACTAACTCCATTACCTCATATAAACTTTGGAATCACTCGAGAGTGAAGGTAGGGGGGTGAATTAATATGCTCATTTTACAACTGAGGTTCTGAGAAGTGACCAAGTACATGCTTCCACCCCAGGCCCTGGCTCTTGCAAATCTGAATACCCATGTCTGGAATGCTCTGCTCCCAGACATATAGCAGTTCACTCTCTCACCTCTTACAAGTTTTTACAGAAATGTCACTTTCTCCTTGAGGGCTTCTCTAACCAGTCTATGTAGAATTTCAAATCTTATTCTTACCCACAACTCCCTCTTTCAAAGTCTGCTTTATTTTTGTCTATAGCAATTATTATACTCTAATTTCCTAAATAGCCTACTTTTAAATTTTGTTTATGATCTGCCTTCCCACTTCCCCTTTACATACACAGAGTCAGAATGTAACCATCATCTGGCCAGGAAATTTTTCCTGTTTTGTTTACAGATGAATCCCCAGGACTTAGAAGAGTGTCTGGCACACTGAATGAATGAATACGTGCATGCATGAGTAAATGAATGGGAGTTGAGACCTGGGATCTATGTTATATTCACTTCTATCATTTTATATCAAGAAGGTTCTCTACAGTAAATAAGAGATTTTTAAATAAAGTGATCTCATATCTTTGTTGGATTTTGTTGATATGATTGTTGTTTTATTTATCTTGTTAATGACACTTAGATTCTTTTTTTAGAGATTAGGAGTACTACTTGAACTTCAATAAGCTCTTGTATCCCCTGAATAAAATTTTAGCTGTCCAAGCTAAGTCATGGAGAAGGAATAAAACAGAACCAGGGAAGTTTCTTTATTGCATCTTTAAAGAACGACTTGGTTACAAAAGTTCCATTTACGCTAAGAAAACACACACACGTACACACAAAATACACACAGGATGAGAATGATGGGGCCGGAATAATTTTAAATCTCAAAAGATTAATGACAGGGAAGTGGGACCTGAAGGTTCGAAGAATGATCAGAAAAAGAATTATTTTCTCCACAGGTCTTTCTTCTTTTGTCTGTATTAGCTAAATAACTTTATTTATTTACTTTTGTTCATTTATTTTGTTTTTTGCAATTTTGTTACATGCATAGATTGCATTTTGGCCAAGCGAGGCTTTTTAGGATATTCGGCACCTGAATAACATACATTGTACCCATTAACTCATTTCTTATTCTGAACACTCAACTTGTGTTTGGTATTCTAAAGTAAAAATAAGTAAGCCTTGGAGAACCAAATAAATTGTTAGCTATAAATGTATCCTTAGGAAATAATTTATGTTCCTTTTTAATGACTTTTCACTCTAATATTTCTTAGAAGTATTCTTGTAAATGTCTAATATAACCACAGGCTGTTGTCTTATTGGTCAACGCAAAGTAATGACTTTGTCTATTTTACTCTTGTCTGTAGTACTTCAAAATTACCTTTTCATATCCATGAACTTGAGTTGATTCTGGAGGATTTTAAAGAATTTGATGCATTTAAATATACCATTCAATTAAATTGCTCTAGTTTTTGTTTGTGTATCTATGTTCCTGAATGTGGTTCTATTTAAATTATTAAATTGTTATAACAAAATTTTTAAACTTACACAAAAGTGCTTTAGATTTTCTGTGATGTGATAGAGACGAGTTTTCTTTAAATTCTAACTTTATTCACACGAATCTTTCAAGTGCGGACTGGGAATGATTTAAGAAAAGCTTAGTGCATAGGCCAGTTGTTCTCATTTTAAGAATCACACAGGAATCTTGTAAAAATGGAGATTCCTTCTAAAGCCTTATTAAACTATAAGCTCCACAGGAGTAAGGATTTGTCATTTTGTTCACTGTGGTATCCTCAGCACCTACAGTACCTGGAATGTAACTGGTACTCAATAAATAATGGTGAATAAATGAATGAAAATCTAGTATGAAGACATCATGGGAACTTGCACCTTTAAAATTCTCCTTAGTGCTTCTGTTGTAAGGGGTCCTCCTGACCCAATGACAACTGAGAAACCTTAATTTATATTCATCACTGTACAGATGTCATCACTATTGTGGGATTCTTCACTACTTAATAGTTGTATTACTTTCCTGACTTTTCATTCCAAACATTTTTATTGCTAGTTATAATACATAGAGAGAACTTAAATGTCAGCTTAAAAAACTATTATAAAGCAAGAAGCTGTGTAACCGTTACCCAGATCAAGAAATAGAAAGTTGACACTCTGTAGAAGCCCCACCTTGTGACCCCTCCCTTCATAATATCCTGTTTTCCCTTAAGAGAATTGCAACCATGACTTTGCTGATACTCGGGTTCTTGCTTTTCTTTACTGTTTTCCCATCTAAACATACATCGCTAAACACAATAGTTTAGTTTTGTTTATATATAAGTAGAATCATACAGTTTATATTTTTTGTGTCTGACTTTTTTTACTCAATGTATGTCTGAGCAATTCATCTAGGCTGCTGTGAATATCTGTGTTTATTAATTTTCTTGCTGTTTGTAGTTCCAGTGTGCAAAAGAATTAATCCAAATGACCTTATCATCATTACTACAAGTGGAAGTCAAATTGAGTTTCCTTACCTTTTCATCAGCAAGGGAGAATATAAATATAAACATAGGCGATTTAGATATATAGATACCATACAAGCATGGTATATATACATCTGTACTTTAAGAGAGCATACCCAGTAAAGAAGTTGCATATATCAAGTAACAATTTCATCAGTTTGTGTTAATCAAAGTATATAAACCTGCTACTCAGAGCCTCCAAGGGAACTGAGTTGATAAAGGCTCTCTGCCTCTTACACTTTGGGTAGCAGAGCCCAGGGAGAGTGTAGAGCCTAATGGAGGGTGTGGGCTTTGGAGTCAGGCTACCTGGGCTAGATCACTGTCTCTTTCATTTACCATCTGTATGCCCCTGGACTACTTACTTACTCTTCCTGAATCTTGGTTTTCTTGTCTATAAAGGAGGGATTTTAATAATACTTACTTCATAGGATTGTTGCGGTAATTTAAAAAAGATAGTGTCTGAGCAGCACTTGATTAATATTGGGTACATACTACGTGATAGACCTGTCTCTAAAGACCTCTAACAGCCTTATGTGCAATTATTTCATTTGATTCTCCCTTAACTTAGAGATCCACAAAAGAAATGTGGGAAATGCAGAGATACGAAAGACCAACACAACATGACGTCTGGGTTTCTAAGATCAAATACATTTTATTCTAATTCTTCTGTGTATTTAAAAATAGCACAGAATAACCCCTAAAAGTGAGTTCTAAAAGGAATTTAAAGGAATACTTGTGAGGAATGCTATTTTTAATGTCTTTTTTTTCTAATGAACAATGACTCATTGCATAAATAAAATTGTCTCTTTCTCTAGTTGTTTCCTCTGAACAAAGAAGGCTTATGTCATAAAGCAGAGTTATGCTAGATTAAGAGCTTCTTTACCTTATTCTGGAAAACTATGCATTGTAAGTCTGGAGGAATATATTAATAAAGAAATGAACCTCAAATGAGAGCTATGATAATATGAAAAAGACTTTAGGTATAATAATGATTGTTAACATTGATTAGTTGCTCATTTTTGTACAGTAACACTAAGCACTGAAGTAAGTACATGTGATGAGATGATGTTTTGAGATAGTAATTTTTGTTTTCCTCTGTATGTCTCTCTTTTCTTTCACCTAATTTAATTAGAAAGTCAAAGCAGAAGGAGAAACGTGGGTGAGGGGAGTGAAGGGTCTCAGCAGTAACCATTGTGATCTCACATTCCCTTCCTCCTTCCCAAACAACTGGCTGTTATCTAAGGGTCTGGAACAATACATTAGCCATGAGCCACATGTGCCATTGAGCATGTGAAATGTGACTAGTCTGAATTGTAATGTGCTAAGAATGTAAAATATATACCAGCCTTTAATGACTTCATACAAAACAATTAATGTAATACACCTCATTAATTTTTGATATTGACTATATGTTGAATTGATCATATTTAAATATATTGAGTTAAACAAAATATATCATCAAAATTAAGTTCATATCTTTCTTCTAAGTTTTTAAAATGTGGCTTCTAGAAAATTGAAAGTTACATATACGATTCACCTTATATTAAGAGCAGTGGTCTAGAACCTGGAACAACTCTGAGAGTAGAGAGGTAATCTACAAAAGGCTGAGGTTAATTTACACAACAGCTAGGTGGAGTGGGAGGTCTAAAAACAAATTAAATTGATTTATTAAAATAAATTTCTACCTCCTACACGCCTCAGTTTTGGGGCTGATATTTATAACTGTTGCACACACCTGATCTTATTTAATTTTTACCATAACCCTAAGAAAATGATATCCTTATTTTGAAGTTGAAGAAACTAAAACTTGGCTTAGTTAGTGCACTGAACCAAAATCTTAAGGCCAGTTACTAGATCGAAGCCAGGAAGTCTGTCTCCAAGTCCATATTTTTAAGCACCATGCACTCCTGTGACTCTAGAATATAATGCTTGCATAAAATGGTTATAAAAATTGGTACATTGAGCATATATGATATACTCTTTCTTCTTCGAAGAACAAATAAAACTTAACTTCTCCAAGATAACTCAATGCATGTCCCTAACTCTGAAAGACAGAATGAGAAGATTCAAATTCTGCATCCGAAGAGGTGTCTAGGTGCTTTCAGGTTCCATTCTTAAAGCACAGAAAATAACCAATATACAATTATATATCATTGTTATGTTATCTTTGTATAGTTCTCCACAGTTTGCAAAATTTTGATATGTATTTATGTCATTTATGTGACAAAACTTTCATATAAATTATTTCTTTAATGAAACTTGGGAACTGGGAAAGGCTGAATGACTTGCACTGGGTCTAACAACTCACAAGACTTATGAGTCTCAGACTAGCTCTCTTGCCATTGCACCGCATTATTTTCCACAACACACCCTGTAGAAAATTAGCAAAACAAGGGCAAGGATATAATTTAGGAAGCTGGAGAGAGAGAGAGAGAAAGAGAAAGAAAGAGAGATTGAGAGAGGATTTGGGGAACTGAATTAAGAGAAGAGGCGCCATGGAAGAGGAGAACAGATAGATTTAACAGATAGTGGAAAGCAGAGTGCATATGATTTAGTGCCTTATAATTTTTGTGATGGGTAGTTTTGTTTGTCAACTTGGCCGGGACAAGGGATGCCCAGATACTTGGTTAAACAATATTTCTGTGTGTGTTTGTGAGAGTATTCTGGATAAATGAACATTTGAGTCCATAGACTGAGCAAAGCAGGTTGCCCAACCCAATATGGGTAGGCATCATCCAATCTACTGAGGGATTAAATAGAACAAAACTGTGGAGAAAGGGAGAATTTTCTATCTCTGCCTGTCTTCAAGATGAGACATTGATTTTCTCCTGAATTCAGACCTGAACTTATACCATCAGTTCTCCTGGTTTTCAGGCCTTTGGACAAGGACTAGAACTACACCACTGGCTCTCCTGGTCTCTAGCCTGTTGGTGGCTGATTATAGGATTTCTCAGCCTCTGTATCCGTCCATTTTCATGCTGCTGATAAAGACATACCCAAGACTGGGAAGAAAAAGAGGTTTAATTGGACTTACAGTTCCACATGACTGGGAAGGCATCAGAATCATGGTGAGAAGCAAAAGGCACTTCTTACATAGCTGCGGCAAGAGAAAATGAGGAAGATGCAAAAGGAGAAACCCTTGATAAAACCATCAGATCTTGTGAGACTTAATCACTACCACCAGAATAGTATGGGGGAAACTGCTACCATGATTCAAATTATCTCCCACCAGGTCCCTCCCACAACACATAGGAATTATGGCAGTACAGTTCAAGATGAGATTTGGGTGGGGACACAGAGTCAAACTATATCATTCTGCCCCTGTACCCTCCAAATCTCATGTCCTCATATTTCAAAACCAATCATGCCTTCACAAAAGTCTCCCAAAGTCTTAACTCATTTCAGCATTAACCCAGAAGTCCACAGTCCAAAGGCTCATCTGAGACAAGACAAGTCCCTTCTGCCTGTGAGCTGGCAAAATCAAAGGCAAGCTAGTTACTTCCTAGATACAATGGGGGTACAGGTATTGGGTAAGTACAGCCTTTTCCAAATGGGAGAAATTGACCAAAACAAAGGGGTTACAGGGCCCATGCAAGTCCAAAATCCAGCAGGGCAGTGAAATTTTAAAGCTCCAAAATGATCTCCTTTGACTCCAGGTCTCACATCCAGGTCATGCTGATGCAAGAAGTGGGTTCTCATGGTCTCGGGCAGCTCCACCCCTGTGGCTTTGCAGGGTACAGCCTCCCTCCAAGCTGTTTTCACAGGCTGGCATTGAGTGTCTGTGGCTTTTCCAGGTGAAAGGTGCAAGCTGTCAGTGGATCTACCATTCTGGCATCTGGAGGACAGTGACCCTCTTCTCACAGCCCCACTAGGCAGTGCCCAGTAGGGACTCTGTGTGAGGGCTCTGACCCCACACTTCCCTTCCACACTGCCCTAGCAGAGGCTCACCATGAGCACCCTGACCCTGCAGCAAGCTTCTGTCTGGATATCCAGGCATTTCCATACATCCTCTGAAATCTAGACGGAGGTTCCCAAGCCTCAATTCTTGACTTCTGTGCACTGGCAGGCTCAACACCACATGGAAGCTGCCAATGCTTGAGGCTTGCACCCTCTGAAGCCACGGCCCCAGCTCTCCCTTGGCCCCTTTCAGCCATAGCTGGAGTGGCTGGGACACAGGGCACCAAGTTCCTAGGCTGCACACTTCACACAGCACGGGGATCCTGGGCCTGGCCCACGAAACCATTTTCTCCTAGGCCTCTGGGCCTCTGATGGGAGGGGCTGCTGTGAAGTCCTCTGACATGCCCTGGAGAAGTTTTCCCCATTGTCTTGGGGATTAACCTTCAGTTCCTCATTACTTATGCAAATTTCTGCAGCAAGCTTGAATTTCTCCTCAGAAAATGAGTTTTTCTTTTCTATTGCATTGTCAGGCTGCTCTGCTACCCTTATAAAACTGAATGCCTTTAACAGCACCCAAGTCACATCTTGAATGCTTTGCTGCTTAGAAATTTCTTCCGTCAGATACTCTAAATCATCTCTCTCAAGTTTAAAGTTTCACAAATCTCTAGGGCAGGGGCAAAATGCTACCAGTCTCTTTACTAAAACATAACAAGAGTCACCTTTGCCCCAGTTCCCAACAAGTTCCTCATCTCCATCTAAGACCACCACAGCCTGGACCTTATTGTCCGTATCACTACCAGGCTTTTAGTCAAAGCCATTCGACAAGTTTCTAGGAAGTTCCAAACTTTCCCACATTTTCCTGTCTGCTTCTGAGTCCTCCAAACTGTTCCAACCTCTGCCTGTTACCCAGTTCCAAAGTTGCTTCCACATTTTCGAGTATCTTTTCAGCAACACCCCACTCTCCTGGTACCATTTACTGTATTAGTCCATTTTCACACTGCTGATAAAGACGTATCTGACACTGGGAAGAAAAAGAGGCTTAACTGGACTTACACTTCCACATGTCTGGGAGGCCTCAGAATCATGACGTAAGGCCAAAGGCACTTCTTTACATAGTGGTGGCAGGAGAAGATGAGAAAGATACAAAAGCAGAAACTCCTGATAAAACCATCAGATCTTATGAGACTTAATCACTACTATGAGACCAGTATGGGGGAAACTGCCTCCATGATTCAAATTATCTCCCACCAGGTCCCTCCACAACACATGAGAATCATGGGAGTACAATTTGAGATGAGATTTGGGTGGGGACACAGAGCCAAACCATATCAGCCTCTGTAATCATGTGAAGCAATTCCTTATAATGAACCAATAAATTATCAACAATTATCTGTCTATCTATAACTATTGCACACATCTGATCTCATTTAATTTTCACAATAACCATAGATAGATAGATAGATAGATAGATAGATAGATAGATAGATAGATAGAGAAAGAGACATCTGGAAGCCCACTGGAGAAAAAAAAACAATATAAAACCCTGGATGGGTTGATGTCAGTAAGAGAGCTTTGGTAAAGAGCCAACATTACAAGGCTTTATCCCTTCCCAATTATGCTAAGAATACAGTGGGCTTTCAGATGTACCAATAAGATATATAATATATATATATATATATATTTACATACATAGATTTTTTATATAGACCACTTTCTTATTAATATATTTAATCATTGGTACTATTTCTCAGGAGACTCCTCACTAATATAATGCTGGAGGAAAGGGAGAAGGAGAAGGCAATGATGACTCCCGGATCTGTCACCTAGAGGTGTTGCAGAGTGTTAGTCATTGACCAATATCTGTACTGAGAAGGTAAATAACTTTCCACCTTTCAGATGATGACAGTTTTCCATTCCCCACCCCCCTCAACTTTTTAGCAAGCACAAATTCATCAAAGCTATAATTTTTTTTCAAACTCAGATACATGTATATTTAGCTCTTTTTCTCCAAGTGGGTTTGGCCCTTGATGTATAATTTTCCTCCCTATGTTGAGTTGATGAGACTGAATATCTGAAGGAGTTAAGTTTTGGTGTAAGTTGCGTGTTAGCTGTACTTAACATTTGAGAGAGAAAAAACACTATAAAATCCCGGATGGGTTCATATCAGCAAGTGTGAGAGTGTAAAGAGGCTGGGTAAAAAGCAAACATTACAAGACTTTATCCCTTCCCTTCTCAATTATGCTGAGAAAACAATGGGCTTCCAGATGTACTGTGGGGAACAAGATAACCAAGGCTTTTATTTAACTCACTGCCTCCAAGTCCCATTTTCAAGTTGTGCACTTGACTTCATTTAAAAGATCAAATACTAAAGTCTTGAAACACACCCATACACACTCACAAACACACACATACATACATACACATTATAGGTACTTAAGAAAGAAGTGGCTACTTATGCTGCTGAAAGGATCTTGATCAACTCTTGACTTCTGAGGAGGTCATTTATGGTTTTCTTTTTTCCCTTTTTCTTCTGTTAATGGTTTCCTTTAATGTTATCTTCCCTTTGATGATTTATCTGTTTGATAGAGACTCCAAAGAAGGTAACAAGGAAAATGAGATACTAAAAATGGTTCTCAGCTGACTTAAAAAAAGATTTTTAAGGCAGCAAATTGTCCATGGCAACCATACACAATTTGCAAGCATTCTAAGGACCCAGAAACATTTTCATGACAGGAGCTACACAATATTCAGCAGCTCCTCCTGTGTCAATACTGCCTGGTAGGATGGAGTTAGTGGAAATTAGAACATACAGCGTGAATAAATACAGACCCACTTAAGAAACACAGGTAATTTATAATATGCCCTAAATTATATTAGAGGTTATATCTGTGAGCCTCTAGAGATGGAAGTCAAAATAAAAAAAGGGAGTTGCAAATTTTTAATGAAACTGGTCTTCAAACAAAATCTTATACTGATGTCCAATAGTATAAATCTAATACAAGTTGAAAGCTGGACTAGGCCCCTTACCAATCCTCTTTGTCCCTTGCAGTGTCCTGAAACAGATTCATGGGACTATTAGACTTTCATAGAGAAAGTCTGAAAGCTGTTTCAAAACCACT
Source organism: Theropithecus gelada (assembly GCF_003255815.1). Taxonomy (NCBI): domain Eukaryota; kingdom Metazoa; phylum Chordata; class Mammalia; order Primates; family Cercopithecidae; genus Theropithecus; species Theropithecus gelada. The sequence continues at coordinate 60,174,054 of NC_037683.1, read as the reverse complement.
CCTTCAGGCAAGGTATAGAATGCATCATAAACTCATTCATGGATAATGATGCTTGACATTTTGAAGTGTTTATTTTGAGAATGCTGCTAAATGCATATGTTTTGCATTCTTTAGATAATCCATTAGTAATGTATGTGGAAGAAACCATTTTTTAATAGATACTATCATGTGTTCAGTTTGTAAATAAAATCCTTTAAAATTATTGCCTGTGGCAACTGACTAAGATTTTGGTGGATTAGTATCTCATGAGAAAGTTATTTACAGGCATCCACTTCTAGCAATATGACAGATGTGAATCCTGGAATCCTCCAGATACAAAACATCTGGGGATATGGGGTATGAGAACACACACATACAGACATATACACACACACTTTTAAATCAATGGAAGATAATGGAAAAGTTAAGAATCATCTGAGGGTAAGAACAAAGCAAAACAAACCAGTCCATGAAGGAAAATGATTACTGAAACTTCCACATCCCTTGAGTACATGTATAGAACTCTGTGACCAAGAGGTTCCATACATGGAAGTTTGCAGGAAGGAGGGGGTTGTGTTCTAAGTCATGGTACTGTACAGACTAGATGACCTTAGAGTCTAACCCACATTATGCCAAGCTGAGGAAGTGTACTTATTTGTAAAAATCAATTGTTACATTCGCAGGAATTTTGCCAGCTGAATGGCTTCATACTAGTGGCTTTAAATAAGCCATAGTGAGTGTACTTACTCCACAGAAATCCACATAGGCTATAAAGTAGGGCACCCTTTTCTTGTCAGACAGTAATTTGCTAAATATTTACCAGTACATCACTGGCCACTTTAATAAGAAGAAGCATAGTTTAAATTAAATGAAAATCTCCACAGAGAGGCAAAAAGAAAAAAAAAATGTCTGTCATGTTCTAAGTTCTGGGTAGAGGTGAAAAAAAGGAAAGAAAACCAAAAACCTTCCTCTGAGATTTCAAAGCTACCTTTGACTCCCAAAATATTTACTCCTGAATACACAGAATTTGCATGATTAAAAAATTCTCTAAGGCAAAAGTTTTAAGTTAAATTTTAAAGTTAAATTTCAAGTTAGAATCTAAAGCTGGGACCACTGCCACCACGTAAGGATACAGGGAGCATGCACCATCTATGAACCTGGAAGCAGGCCCTCACCAGACATCAAATCTGCCAGCATCTTGGTCTTGGGCTTCCCAACCTCTAGAACTCCATCAGAGTCAGAATATTGGTTGCTGGCAGGCACAGCTCCCCATTGTGCTGGGAAACACTCAGAAGGCAGAGTGGGCAATTCTACCCATTCCTGCTTCTCATAGCCAAGCAAGCCATGTCTGCTAGAGTTTCCAGCCCAGCAGTCCTAATTCTGCCTGAATTTGCTGAGGGGTGTGTCCTGAAAACAGCCAGACAGCAGGGAAGCAACTCATCCACTCCCATCTCTGGTAGCCAGATGAGCCACACCTGCTACAGCTTCCAGCTCAGTGGTCCCACTTCTGCCTTAACTCTGTTGGCAGGTGCAACCCCACTTCCCCCAGGAAGCACTTGGACAGTAGATTCAGCAAGGATATGACCTGTCTGCCATCTGTGGTCCCTGCCAGAGAGAACCTATGAATCAGAACACCTCTTACCCCACCCCACCCCCAAAAAAATGGGCACAGAGCTAAAAGATGAAATAGTTATTTTAAGAAAGAACTGAACTGAATTGTTAGAGCTGAAAAAACTCACTTCAAGAACTTCATAATGCAATCACAAGTATTAACAACAAAAGTGACCAAACTGAGGACAAAATCTCAGCACTCAAAGACTGTCTCTGCAGAATAACTTCAGTTAGAGAAAAATAAAGAAGCATAAAGAAAACTTCTGAGAAATATGGAATTATGTAAAAAGACCAAATCTCTGACTCACTGGCATCCCTGAAAGACAGGGAGAGAAAGCAAGAAACTTGGAAAACACATTTGAGGATGCCATTTCCCCAACCTCACTACACAGGATAACATTCAAATCCAGGAAATGTAGAGAGCTCTTACAAGATACTATACAAGATCATCATTCCCAATACACATACTCATCAGATTCTCCAAGAATGAAATGAAATAAAAATGTTAAAGGCAATTAGAGAGAAGGGGCAGGTCACCTACAAAGGGAACCCTATTAGGCTAATAGTAGACATTTCCGCAGAAACCTTACAAGCCAGAAGAGATTTGGGTCCTATATTCAGCAGCGCTGAAGAACAGAAAATCCAACCAAGAATTTTATATCCAGCCAAACTCAGCTTTATCAGTGAAGGAGAAATAAGATCCTTTTCACAAAAGCAAATGCTAAGGAAATTCATTAACAAGAGACCTGCCTTATAAGAAGTCCTTAAGGGAGTACTATATATGGAATGGAAAGACCATTACTGGCCACCACAAAAACACAAATACATACACATTAACACTATAAAACAACCACATAATCAAGTCTGCAGAATAACTAGCTAACAACCCATTGACAGGATCAAACTCACATATCAACATTAACCTTGAATGTAAATGGGCTAAATGTTCCAATTAAAAGGCATAGTTGGATAAAGAAGCAAGGCCCAACTGCATGCTGTCTACAAGGGACCCATCTCAAATTCAATGACACTGTGATTGTTAATCTTAGGTGTCAATTTGGTTGGATTGATGGATGCCCAAATAGCTGGTAAAGTATTGTTTCTGAGTGTGTCTGTAAGGGTGTTACCAGAAGAGACTGACAATTGAGTCAATGGGCTGGGAAAGGAAGACCCACCCTCAATGTGAGTGGGCACCATCCAATCAGCTGCCAGTATGGCTAAAACAAGGCAGGCAAAAGAAGGTGGGATAAGCTGACTTGCTGAGACTTCTGATTTTCATCTTTCTCCTATGCTAGATGCTTCCTTCTGGTCCTCCTGCCTTTGGACATCAGACTCAAGGTTCTTTGACCTTTGGATTCTTGGACTTACACCCGTGATTTGCCAGGGACCGTCAGGCCTTCGGCCACAGACTGAAGACTATACTGTCAGCTTCCCTGCTTTTGAGGCGTTTGGACTTGGACTGAGCCACTACTGGCTTCTTTCTTCTCCAGCTTGCAAATGGCCTATCACGGGGCTTTGCCTTGTGACTGTGTGAGCCAATTCTCCCTAATAAACTCCCATTCATATATACATAGACCCTGTTAGTTCTGTTCCACTGGAGAACCCTGATTAATAAGACTACCATAAGCTGGATCCAAAGAATGGAGAAAAATCTACTAAGCAAATAAAAACAGAAAAGCATAGGGGTTGTTATTCTAATTTCAGACAAAAGAGACTTTAAACTAACAATAATCAAAAAGACAAAGAAGGGCATTACATAATGATAAAAGGTTCAATTCAACAAGAAAACCTGACTATCCTAAATACATATACACCCAATACAGGAGCAACCAGATTAATAAAGTAAGTTCTTAGAGACCTACAAAGAGACATAGGCTTCCACGCAATAATAGTGGGAGACTTCAACACTCCACTGACAGTATTAGAGAGATCATAGATTCAAGAAATTAACAAAGACACTCAGGAGCTAAACACAACATTCGAACAAATAGATCTGATAGACCTTTGCAGTACTCTTCACCCAAAAACACAGAATATACATTCTCCTCATCTGCACATGGTACATACTCTAAAATTGACCACACAATTAGCCATAAAACAATCCTCAGCAAACTAAAACAAAATCATACCAAATGCACTCTTCAACCTCAGTGCAATAAAAATAGTAATCAATACTAAGAAAAATTACTCAAAACCATATGATTACATTGAAATTAACCTGCTCCTGAATTACTTCTGGATAAACAATGAAATCAAGGCAGAAATCAAGAAATTCTTTGAAACTAATGAGAACAAATATTCAACATACCAGAATCTCTGAGACACAGTTAGGGCAGTATTAAGAAAGTGTATAGCACTAAATGCCCACATGAAAAAGTTGGAAAGATCTCAGATTAACAACCTAACATCATACATAAAGGAACTAGAGAAGTAGGAGCAAACCAACCACAAAGCTAGCAGAAGATAAGAAATAACAAAGCTAATAGCTGAACTGAAGGAAAATGAGACTCAAAAAATCATAAACAAAACAGCAAATGCAGCAGATGGTTATTTGAAAGAATAAATAAGATTGACAACCACTAGCTAGACTAATAGAAAAAGAGAGAAGCCTAATAAATGCAAACAGAAATGACAAAGGGGACATTAACACTGACCTCACAGACATACAAACAATTCTTCAGAGGCTATTCTAAGCATCTCTATGCACACAAACTAGAAAACCTAGAAGAAAGAGATACATTCCTGGAAACATACAACCTCTTAAGATTGAACCAGGAAGAAACTGAACTCCTGAACAGACCAATCATGAGTTCTGAAATTGAATCAGTAAAAAAAAATACTACCAAACAGAAAAGGCCCAGGACCCAGATGAATTCACAGCCAAATTCTACCAAATGTACAAAGAAGAGGTGGTACCATTTCTACTGAAAATGTTCCAAAAAACTGAGGAGGAGGAACTCCTCCCTAACTCATTCTATGAGGCCAGCATCATCCTGATACCAAAACCTGGCAGAGAAGCAATAAAAAAAGAAAACTTCACACCAATATCCTTGATGAACACAGAAGCAAAAATTCTCAACAAAATACTAGGAAACTGAATCCAGCAGCAAATCAAAAAGCTAATCCACCACAATCAAGTAGGCTTTAATCCTGGGATGCAAAGTTGGTTCAACATATGCAAATCAATAAATGATTCACCACATAAACAGAACTAAAAACAAAAACTACATGTTCATCACAATAGATGCAGAAAAGGCTTTCAATACAATTGAACATCCCTTCATGGTAAAAACCCTTAACAACCTAGGTATTGAAAGAACACACCTCAAAATAATGAGAGTCATATATGGCAGATCCGCAGCCAACATCACTCAAAATGGGCAAAAGCCTGAAGCATTCCCCTTGATAATTGGAACAAGATCAGGATACCCACACTCATCACTCCTATTCAACATAATACTGGAAGTCCTTGACAGAGCAATCAGGCAAGAGAAAGAAATAAAAGGCATCCAAATAAGAAGAGAGGAAGTAGAATTATCTATGTTTGCAGACAATATGATTATATACCTAGAAGACCGCATAGTAAAAAATTAGCCAGGCGCTGTGGCGGGCGCCTGTAGTCCCAGCTAGTCGGGAGGCTGAGGCAGGAGAATGGCGTGAACCCGGGAGGTGGAGCTTGCAGTGAGCCGAGATTGCGCCACAGCACTCCAGCCTGGGCGGCACAGCCAGACTCCGTCTCAAAAAAAAAGAAAAGAAAAGAAAAGAAAGAAAACCCCATAGTCTCTGCCCCAAAACTCCTAGATCTAATAGACAATTTCATCAAAGTTTCAAGATACAAAATCAATGTACAAACATCAGTAGCATTTCTATACACCAACATCCAAGTTTGGAGCCAAATCAAGAATGCAATCTCATTCACAATAGCCACAAAAAAAAATAAAATACCTAGGAATACAGCTAACTAGGAAGGTGAAAGTTCTCTACAACAAAAAATTACAAAACACTGCCCAAAGAAATCAGAGATGACACAAACAAATGGGAAAACATTCCATGCTCAAGGATAGGAAGAATCATTATTGTTAAAATGGCCATACTTCACAAAGCAATTTTACAGATTAAATGCTATTTCTATCAAATGACCAGTGACATTCTTCAGATAATTAGAAAAGGCTGTTTTAAAATTCATATGGAACCAAAAAAGAGCTCAAACAGCCAAGACAATCCTAAGCAAAAAGAATAAAGCTGGGGCCAGGCGCAGTGGCACATACCTGTAATCCCATCACTTTGGGAGGCCAAGGGAGGTAGATCACCTGAGGTCAGAAGTTTGAGACCAGCCTGACCAACATGGTGAAACCCTGTCTCTACTAAAAGCTACAAAAATTAGCTGGGCGTGGTCGTGGGTGCCTGTAATCCCAGCTACTTGGGAGGCTGAGGCAAGAGAATCGTTTGAACCCAGGAGGTGGAGGTTGCAGTGAGCCGAGATCACGCCACTGCACTCCAGCCTGGGTGAGAGACCAAGACTCTGTCTCAAAAAAATAAAATAAAAATAAATTAAAAATTAAAATTAAAAAAATAAAGCTAGAGGCATCATATTATGTGACTTCAACCTATACTGCAAGGCTATACTAACCAAAACAGCATGATACTAGTACAGAAACCGACACATAAACAAATGGAACAGAATACAGAGTCCTGAAATAATGCTGCACACCTACAACCATCTGATCCTTGACAAAAACAAGCAATGGGTAAAGGACTCTGTATTCAATAAACGGTGTTGGAATAACTGTCTAGCCATATGTACAAGATTAAAGCTAGATGCTTTCCTTTTTTACACCATATACAAAAATCAACTCAAGATGCATTAAAGACTTAAATGTAAAACCTAAAACTATAAAAAACTCTGGAAGACAATCTAGGAGATACTATTCTGGACATAGGCCCTGGCAAAGACTTCATGACAAAGTAGCCAAAAGCAATTGCAACAAAAATAAAAATTGACAGATGGGACCTAATTAAACTAAAGAGCTTCTGTACAGCAAAAGAAACTATCAACAGAGTAAACAGACAACATGCAGAATGGGAGAAAATATTTGCAAATTACATATCCAACAAAGGTCTAATATCAGAATCTGTAAGAAATGTAATCAAATTAACAAGTAAGAACCAAATGACCCCATTGAAAAGTGGGCAAAGGACATTAATGAATGCTGTTCAAAGGAGGACATACATGTGCCCAACAAGCATATAAAAAATACTCAACATCCCTAATCATTAGAGAAATGCAAACCAAACCACAATGAGATACCATTTCACACCAGTCAGCGGGCTTTTATTAAAAAGTCAAAAAATAAGAAATGCTGGCAAGGTTTCAGGCAAAAGGGAATGCTTATACATTGCTGGAGGGAACGTAAATTTGTTCAGCCATTGTGGAAATCAATTTGGCAATTTCTCAAAAAACTCAAAACAGAATTTTCATTTGATTCAGCCATCCCATTATTGGGTATATACCCAAAGGAATGTAAATCATTCTACCATAAAGTCACATGCATGAGTGTGCTCATCACAGCAGTATTAACAATAGCAAAGATATATAATCAACTTAAATGTCCACCCATGGTAGAGGGCATAAAGAAAATGTAGTACATATACACCATAGAATATTAGGCAACTATAAAAAAGAATGTGATTATGTCCTTTGTAGGAATATGCATGGAGCTGGAGGCCATAAACCTAAGCAAACTAATGCAGAAAAGCAGAAAACCAAATGCTATGTGTTCTCTCTTATAAATAGGAGCTAAACACTGAGTACACGTAGACACAAAGAAGTGAGAACAGACTCTGGGGCCTACTTGAGGGTGGAGGGTGAAATGAGGGAGGGGAATCAAAAAACTACCTATTAAGTACTGGGCTTATTACCTGGGTGATGAAATAATCTGTACACCAAACCCCCATGACACACAATTTATCTATGTAACAAACCTGCACATGTTTCCCTGAACCTAAAATAAAAGTTAAAGAAAAAAAAAGAGAGAGAGAGAAGGCCCAGGTGTGGTGGCTCACGCCTGTAATCCCAGCACTTTGGGAGGCCAAGACAGGATAATTGCTTGAGCCCAGGAGTTTCAGAGTAGCCTGAGCACACGGCAAAATGCTATCTCTATCAAAAACTAGCTGGGCATGGTGGCTTATGCCTATAGTCCCAGGTACTCAGGAGGCAGAGGTGGGAGGATCACTTAAGCCTGGGAGGTCGAGGCTGACATGAGCTGTTATCATGACACTGCACTCCAACCTGGGTGACAGAGCAAGACCCTGTCTGAAAAAAGAAAGAAAGAAAGAAAGAATCTAGATCTGGATTGGAGAGGTATAAAATGAGCCAAGAACATCTTGTTTTGCAAGAAAGCAAGGAGATGATCCGAGAATGTTGAGAACATGTCAACACGACACAGAACTAGTTTGAAAGGTCAAATCTGGCAAAATTTGTGTCCCATCAATACCAAGGGATATTATTTAGCAACAGAAAAGAACAAATAACTAAGACCCACAAAAACATGGTGAATCTCAAATAATCATGCTAAATGAACAAAAGGAGATGGTAAAGACTACATATCATAGGATTCCACTTATATAAAATGTTAGGAAAAATAGAAACACATTGATTGTTGCCAGGAGTACATATTGAGGGGCAACAGAGGAATTCCTAATGGGCACTAGGAAACTTCAGGGTGATGAAGTTATTCTGTATTATGGTTACGGTGGTGGCTTCCCTAATAAAGCTGATGAAAAATAAAAGAAAGGAAAGCTGCTATCACTCTTTTAACATCAAAGTAGACTTTAGGGCAAGAAGCATGACTGCACAAAAAAATGGGATATTTCATTAAGATGAAGAAATCAGTCTGCCAGGGAAATGTTAGAATTCTAAAGCTGTATGCGCCAAATAATGTAGCTTCACCATATGTATAAAGCAAAAATTCTGAGAACTGGAAGGAGAAATAGGTAAGTCCACAATCATAGCAAGAACAAGTACAGGTTCCACACAAAAATCTGTAAAGTAACAATAACAAATTTGATCATGTTGACATTTCTAAACCATTACACCCAACCACTGCAGAGTACACATTCTTCTCAAGTGTATATGGAATATTAATAAAAATCCATCATATTCTAGGTCAAAGAACATTTCTCAACAAATTTTAATAATTTACAGTATGTTCTCAGAATACAGTGGAAAAAAGCTATGAGAAATGTTAAAAAAAAACAAAAACAAAAAAACCTAGAAATTCCCTAACTACTTGTGCAAGAAGAAAGAATCTATCTGGTCTTTTTTCTTTGGTTTCTCTTTCCTGACACAGAGCTTCAAAAGTCCTCAGAATCTCCTCGTAGGAGTGTCTTCTGTTATTTGTAACTTTTTATTATTATGTCACTAGTATACCTGAGTTTACTAGTGGGGTGACTCATGAAAAGCCCTTAGATACTGTTGAGAAAGAGGCTGGTCATGTCAGAAAAATCAAGCACTGATTAGAGGATTAAAACTGTTGTCTATTGAAGAAGTTGAGTATATAATTTAAAACCCTCACACAAAACAATCTCCAGATCCAAATCACTTCACCATTCAATTTTTCCATCTATTTAAAAACTAGTCTCACAAATGTAATAAATAAATTAACCTCACAGAAATTATTCCAGAAAACAAGAAAAAAGTAGGATGCATCCTATGTAATTTTCTGAAGACAAAATAACTTTCATACTGAAATCTGACAAAAACATTACAGAAAAAGAAAATTGCAAGCTGATCTGTCTCATATATGTGCAAAAATCCTAAATAAAATATTAGCAAATAAATCTAGTGATAGATAAGTTGAATAATGTCTATTACATTCTAGAGTTGCAGATATCTCAAAATATTGTTTACATTCATTACTGAAATTAAAGTAGTTATCAGACATGCCACTATATATTATTTACCGTACTAGTAATCAATACACATATGTATCACTGATTTTTTATAAATTTTAATAACTGTATTTTGTAGAACTTGTTTTCATTTTAAATAAAATGTGTTCCTTTTTAATCCTATGTATTCTGTTTTGTATAGTTCAAAGCATACTTCTAAGAAGGGTATATTGACTTCACTAGACTGTCACAGTGATTAGTGGTACAAAAAAGGCTAAGATATCCTGTTTTAGAGTGATGCTTACAATTGACATGTTTCACGCACATGCTCAGAGCTTCCAAGCAGATATTATATATCCTACTTTTAAAAATGAGTAGATAATCAAGGACCCAGAGACACAGGAAAAAAACATCGCATATAAAATACAGTGATTAAATAAGCAAATGGCAGAGGGAGCAGGGGCTCAGTAACCTGGAGAAACAGAGACTATGCAGTAAGAAGACAATTAAAATGAAAATAATATTTTCAAACAGATAAAGATATTGCATTCACTAAATTAGAATGGATCATTATATTTAAGGTACATTCAGATAATTTCAAACACTTTTAGAAATTAAAATTCCAATAAGAGAAGTGAAGAAATAGAAAACTGAAAGATAAGGGTGAAGAAATCTTTTAGAAGATAGGGTTGGAGACACTAGTACTAATTTTTGTTAGCTTAATACAGATATAAATGGTTACACATAAAAATAATTTTATATATATATATATATATATATCAGCTAATATACACACATATGTTCTTTTGCTCTGTCTGCTGAGAGGTCTAGAAACAATGGTAACCCAGTAGTAGCAAACATACCTAGTGTCCAGATTTGGTTTCTAATGCCATTCTCTGATAACAGGATCCAGAGATCCTTGTATAATGGCTGGTTCTATGACTGGGATAAGAAATATAAATGATAATCCTGGAGAATCTTGTAGTGCCAGAAACTAAAGAATTTTACACACACACACACACACACACACACACACACACACACCCCTTTCTCTCTAAAGGAGCACAGGAGCAACTGAGTAAGTTCTCAGCCAAAACTGGAGCCATTTCAGCAACATAATAAAGTAGTACTGGATTATAACCCAAAGTATAAAATATATATCCATGATCTAAATGATTAAATAAATAAATGGGGGAGAATGAGCTGATATCCTTCGCTAAGAATTACAAGTAAGTCATGTGAATACACCCCAGCAAGGAGATGTGACATAACTCCCCACTCCTTAAGTGTGGACTGTGCATAATGACTTCCTTCCAAAAAGCACACTATGGAAAGGGGGAGAAAAGAGTAACATTATAGTGGAGAAACCTGACAAATGCTATCCCAGCCAGGTGATCAAGGTCAATGTCAAGAATAATAAATCATGTTGATAGAATGCAGCCTTGATATGGTATGATGAGAATGGCACTTTATAATCTTCCTCCCTAAAACTCATAACCCAAGTCTAATTATGAGAAAAACATCAAACCAATTCCAACAGAGGAGCATCCTACAAAATACTAGACTAGCACTTCTGAAAACTGTCAAAGCCATAAAAAAAAAAAAAAAAAAAAAAAAGAAAGTCTGAGAAACTGTCACAGCCAGTACGAGCCTTCGGAGACATGATGACTAAATGAATGTGGTATCTAGGATGGGATCCTGGAGCAGAAAAAGTAAAAACTAAGAAAATCTGAATAAACTATAAATTTCAGTTAATTATAATGGATCAGTGTTGGTTCATTAATTGTAACAAATGTACCATACTAATGTAAGATGTTCACAATGGGGGAACTCGAGTAAAGAAGTATATGGAAACTCTGTACTATCTTTGAAATTTTCTATAAACCTTAAACTCTTCTAGAAATAAAATCTATTAAAAAAGGTAAGGAATAATAAAAAAATGTATAAATGTAATAAATATATGGATATTATATGACAGCCTTTCTATTGAGGAGATGATTAACAAAAGCAAACAAATATGCAAAAATAGATTTTAAGATAAAATAGATTTTAAGGCTGAAGAGAATCATTAAAGAGGACCATTGTATAATAATAAAAGCTTCAAATTACCAAGAGGATACAGTAATTCTACGCGCACTAAAATATAGCACCAAACACCCATCATCATAACGGGAGATATTAACTTCTTTCAGCATTTGATATATCAAGTAGACAAAAATGTCAGCAAGGATATAAAATATTTGAACAACATAACTAATGAACTTGGTCTAATGGATATTTGTCTGTATAGAGAGAGCCTTGTACCCAGTAATTTGATAACTCATTATTTTCAAGCACACATGGGATTGACCACACATGTAGCCATAGGGCAAGCAAAAATGAGTTTAAAAAAATTAGTCTCACACAGATCACTTTTCTGACACCAACAGAATTCGACAAGAAGTTAATAAAAAATAATTTATGTGCAAAGCGGTTTGATCGTTCGTTGAAGGAGCACATTTCCTTTGCTGGGCGACTGCGGCTTCTCCCTGGGCAGTACAAGTGGCCTGACTCAGGAGTTGTGTGAAAGAGAATGGTCTGAACCAAGCCAATTGCTCGGCTCCACTGATGGGAGCCCCTCCACCTTCACCTACGTAAACAGCTGGCTGCTAAAGATGCCAAGAAAACAGTCACCTCTACCAATGGAGTGAAGAAACCGCATCGCTGAAGGGCCAGACCCTTCGTCATTACCAGAAACTGACTGAGCTTCTCATCCAGAAACTGCCTTTGCAGAGGAGGGTGAGGGAATCGCCCAGGATTTCAAAACGACTTGAGGTTTCGGAGCGCAGCCATTAGTGCGTTTCAGGAGGCTGGTGAAACGTAGCTGGTGGGTTTGTTTGAAGATACTAACCTGTGTGCCATCCATGCTAAGAGATTCACCATTATGCCCAACGACATCTATCCAGTTGGCTCTCTGGAAGAGGTGAGAGAACTGGGAGAGAGCTCTCTCTGGGGAGAGACCTCAAGTGAAGGCAAATTTTATGGTATTTTGTAGTAAATTCTGTAAAATACTTTGATTAGGTTTAGTCTGTGATTTTTTTTTTTTTTGGCTAAGAAATTGCTTTCCATATGTTGCATTTGCACTGAAGTCACTCCATCTTTCACTCAAGATGAGTGTGAAAAGTGACTGACTATTCACAGACCTCAATGATGCTCGGGAGTAATGAGCTGCTAACATGCAGAGGAGCCAGGGAATATTTTGTGCTCCTCATGATGCATGTTTATGTATGTTAATGACTTGTTGGGCAGCTATTAAGGTAATCGATTGATAAATAAATTATACAAGGTTATTCTGCAATAAAACTTTATGACTTGATCCAAGATTTTAACTCTTAGGACTGCTAAGTCTGACCACATATCACTGTGATAGAATGTGGGCTTTTTCCAGGGTGAAGATACAAGTCTTAACCATAGTGTAACTTACAGCTTCAAGAAAGGAAAAAAGGAAGGAAGGAAGGAAGGAAGGAAGGAAGGGAAAGGGAGGGAAGAAAGAAAAGAAAGGGATAAAAACGAAAGGGAAGAGAAAGAAAGAGAAGAAAGAAAGAAAAAGAAAGAAAGAAAGAAAGAAAGAAAGAGAAAGAAAGAAAGAAAGAAAGAAAGAAAGAAAGAAAGAAAGAAAGAAAGAAAGAAAGAAAGAAAAGAAAGAAAGAAAGAAAAGGGAAGGAAGGAAGGGAGGGATGGAGGAGAGAAGGAAGAAGAAGGAGGAGGAGAAGGAGAGCATTTATAATAGTTATTTTATGCATTATAGTGTCAACAGTTTTGAATTAAATTTTTTACATTTACAAGTGGTATAGTCATTAATATTGTCATTAATATGTGTGTAATTTAGAGTCCAGTTGCCTTTCTCCTAACTAAATTATGCTTGTTTTCGCAGTATTAAAATGCTATGCGGATATCATACCTTACATAAGTCCTTATTCTACCACATGTTAACTAACCCCTAGCTGATAATAAACACAAACTGGAGGATTGTATTTATAGGGCTCTATAATAAAATATGAGCCATTCACACCAGCATTACCTTTTATCAATATTCTTAACCAGTTAGTGCACCTTTTCCTTGTGCTGTGGTTGGTCTCAACTAGGTTGAGATTTTTCTCCTTCACTAAGAGAAAACAATGTTGAAGTTATTTTCCTTGTGTCATTAGTATAATAACCCTTTGTGTAAATTTTCTGTGGGGAAGTAGAACACAGCTCCAGCTCATTGAACCTCTGCCAATTAACATGGTGTCCAGTTAGGTTACATTTGGTTGTCATCCTGAGAAAATCACTTTTAAGAGATGGCTTTCCAAATGGTTTAAAAATTTATCCTTCCATTAAAGCTTTTAGGTTAATTATGTATGTTGACTAAATTTATGAATAAATTTCTTTATTAAAAAAAACTATGGCTTCATGTCTAATATTAAAAAAAAACTTTAAAACAACTGTTGTGTTAAAGAAGAAATCATAAGATAAATATACATACCAAAAGTTATGGGATACAGCTAAAGCAGTACTTAAAGGAAAATGTATAACTCCAAGTATATGTATATGTATATGTATATATATATATATATATATATATATATATAAAAATATTTTTTTTTTTTTTGAGACAGAGTCTCACTGTCGCCCAGGCTGGAGTGCAGTGGCCGGATCTCAGCTCACTGCAAGCTCTGCCTCCCGGGTTCACGCCATTCTCCTGCCTCAGCCTCCCGAGTAGCTGGGACTACAGGCGCCTGCCACCTTGCCTGGCTAGTTTTTCGTATTTTTTAGTAGAGACGGGGTTTCACCGTGTTAGCCAGGATGGTCTCGATCTCCTGACCTCGCCATCCGCCCGTCTCGGCCTCCCAAAGTGCTGGGATTACAGGCTTGAGCCACCGCGCCCGGCCAACTCCAAGTATATTTACTGAGGAAAAAACTAAGTAACTACGAACTAAATATACAATAGAAACTACCATCAGAGTGAACAGGCAACCTACAGAATGGGAGAACATTTTTGCAATCTACTCATCTGACAAAGGGCTAATATCCAGAACCTACAAAGAACTCAAACAAATTTACAAGAAAAAAACAAACAACCCCATCAAAAAGTGGGCAAAGGATATGAACAGACATTTCTCAAAAGAAGACATTCATACAGCCAACAGACACATGAAAAAATGCTCATCATCACTGGCCATCAGAGAAATGCAAATCAAAACTACAATGAGATACCATCTCACACCGGTTAGAATGGCGACCATTAAAAAGTCAGGAAACAACAGGTGCTGGAGAGGATGTGGAGAAATAGGAACACTTTTACACTGTTGGTGGGATTGTAAACTAGTTCAACAGTATGGCGATTCCTCAAGGATCTAGAACTAGATGTACCATATGACCCAGCCATCCCATTACTGGGTATATACCCAAAGGATTATAAATCATGCTGCTCTAAAGACACATGCACACGTATGTTTATTGCGGCACTATTCACAATAGCAAAGACTTGGAATCAACCCAAATGTCCATCATTGACAGACTGGATTAAGAAAATGTGGCACATATACACCATGGAATACTATGCAGCCATAAAAAAGGATGAGTTTGTGTCCTTTGTAGGGACATGGATGCAGCTGGAAACCATCATTGTTAGCAAACTATCACAAGAACAGAAAACCAAACACCGCATGTTCTCACTCATAGGTGGGAACTGAACAATGAGATCACTTGGACTCGGGAAGGGGAACATCACACACCGGGGCCTATCATGGGGAGGGGGGAGCGGGGAGAGATTGCACTGGGAGTTATACCTGATGTAAATGACGAGTTGATGGGTGCAGCACAGCAACATGACACAAGTATACATATGTAACAAACCTGCACGTTATGCACATGTACCCTAGAACTTAAAGTATAATAATAATAAAAAAAATTTAAAAAAAAGAAGAAAAAAAAAACAATTGAAAATGTTAGAAAACAAAATAAGATGAAAGAAAGGAAATGATATGAAATAATCTTAAAAGGACAGAAAGTAAGTGGGAAATAAAGCTAAAGGATAGACAAAATCAAAACATTACTGGATCGGCAAAATCAAAACTTTACTGGAAAAGATTTATAACATTGACAAAATGTTGTTAATATCAATTAAAAAATAAAAATATAGAGCAAAACATATTAAATATTAAAAATAGATATAACTACTAACACAAAAGACTAGGAGGATAAAAAATTTCCAGGAACAAGTCTATGCCAAGAAATTTGAAAATTTAGATTAAAAACTGAACTCAAGGAGAGATTGCAGATTATATGACCTTATATTTGGCAAAACCTAAAGGCCCTACCAAAAAATGATTAGAACTGATAAACAAATACAGTAAAGTTGCAGGATCCAAAATCAACATTAAAAAAATCAGTAGCATTTCTATATGCCAACAATAAACAATCTGAAAAAGAAAAAAAAAAAGGTAATACCTAGGAATTAACCAAAAAAGTGAAAGATCTCCATAATAAAAACTATAAAACACTTATGAATGAAATTGAAGATGACACACAAAAAAATCAAAAGATATTCCATGTTCATGGATTGGAAGACTCAATATTGTCACAATGTTCATATTACCCCAAGCAATGTACACATTCAATGCAATTCCTATCAAAAGACCTGTGACATTCTTTGCAGAAATAGAAAAAAAAAAACCCTTAAATTTATATGAAATCACAAAAGACCCAGAATAGCCAAAGCTATCCTAGGTAAAAATAACAAAACTGGAACAATTATATTATCTGACTTCAAATTATACTACAAAACTATTGTAACCAAACCAGCATGGTACTGGCATAAACAGAGACACACAGACTAATGGTACAGAATACAGAACTCAGAAACAAATCCACACACCTACAGTAAACTCATTTTCAACAAAGTTTCCAACAACATACATTGAGAAAAAGACAGTCTCTTCAACAAGTGGTGCTGGGAAATTGGATATCCATATGCAGAACAAGGAAACTAAACCCCTGTCTCTCATCATATACAAAAATTAAATCAAAATGGATGACAGAGTTAAACCTAAAACCTCAAACTACGAACTTACTACAAAAAACATTGGGGAAACTCTCCAGGACATTGGTTGGGGCAAAAATTTCTTAAGTAATATCCCACAAGCACAGGCAACCAAAGCAAAAATGGACAAATGGGATCACATCAAGTTAAAAAGTTTCTGTACAGCAAAAACAAAAACAAAAAAATGCACAAAGTGTAGAGACAACCCACAGAATGAGAGAAAATATTTGCAAGCTAGCCATCTGACAAGGCATTCATAGCTAGAATATATAGGGAGACAGAACAACTCTATAGGAAAAAAATTAACAATCTGATTTTAAAATAGGCAAAAGATTTGAATAGACATTTCTCAAAAGAAGACATACAAATGGCAAACAGGCATATTAAAAAGTACTCAATATCATTGATCATCAGAGAAATGCAAATCAGAACTACAATGAGCATCATCTTGCCCCAGTTAAAATGGTTTATATGCAAAACAATAAACAATATGCTGGCAAGGATATGGAGCTAATAACAATATGCTGGCAAGGATATGGAGAAAAGGGAACCCTCATACACTGTTGATGGGACTGTAAATTAGTGCAACCACTGTGGAGAAAAGTTTGGAGTTTCCTCAAAAAAAAAAAAAACTAACAATAGAACTACCATATGATTCAGCAATCCCACTGCTGGGTACATATCCAAAAGAAAGGAAACCAGTATATCGACAAGATATCGACACTCCTATGTTTGCTGCAGACTGTTTGTAGTAGCTAAAACTTGGAAGCAACCTAAGTATCCATCAACAGATTAATGGATAAAGAAAAAACGTGTTGCTTGCAGCAACATAAATGGAACTGGAGGTCATTATGTTAAGTGAAATAAACCAGGCACAGAAAGACAAATATTGCATGTTCTCACTTATTCGTGGAATCTAAGAATCGAAGCAATCGAATTCATGGTCATAGAAAGTGGAAAGATAGCTACCAGAGGTTGAGATGAGTAGTAGGGACAGGGGTGATGTGGGGATGGTTAATGGGTACAAAAAATAGTAAGGAAGAATAAATAACACCTGGTATTTGATAGCACAACAGGAGGACTATAGTCAATAATAATTTAATTATACATTTTAAAATAACAAAAAAGATATAATTGGATGATTTTGTAACAAAAAGGATAAATGCTTGAGGGGGTGGATACCCACTTTTCTATGATGTGGTTATCACTCATTGCATGTCTGTACCAAAGTATCTCATTTACCTCATAAACATATACATCTACTATGTACCCACAAAATTTAAAATAAAAAAATTAAAAGAAAAATACATTTAAATGAATTATTAAATGAATTGAATTCATATTTTAAAATATTTCCATGAAGAAAGCACCAGGTCTGAATAATTTTAGGTTAGTTTTACCAAACATTCAAGAAATAGAAAATCCCAATTGTATTCAAATTTTTACATATAATCAAAAAAGAAGGAATAATTCCCAATTCATTCAATGAGTTTAGTAGAACTTAATTACTAAGCTGGAAAGGACAGTATGAGAAAGGATAATTAAAAGTCAATCTCACCCTTGAACACCGATTTTTTTCAATGTTAAACAAAATACCTGCAAATTTAATACAGCATTATACTAAAACGATGCTACTTCATGGCTAAAGATTATCTACCCTAAGAATCCAAAGTTATCTTAACATTACACAATGAGACAGTAGAAAGCAGATAGGTTAAACCTCTGTTATACTCACTCTTTATACTGGGAGTAAAAAGTGAAAATGTGTTCTCCATGGCAGAGAATCATGGGAACAGTGAGAATTCCTTTGTAATACCATTAAAGCCTCCTGAGAAACCAGTACTTGCAGACATTGTAATATCTTTATATGTATCTGGTTTGAGGGACAAAAATATCTTTCTCCATATTCCCTAATCAAAAGCATATTTCTCAATAGAATTTCAACGTCTATTAACCATCATTAGAGGCTACCTTTATTTTTAATACTTCATTTTATTTTTTAAATTGACACTTAATAATTGTATGTATTTTGGGGATACATAGTGATGTTTTGATATATATAATGTATAAGGATAACCTTGATTTAAAGGGACCATTTCTAGGAGCTTCCAGTAAGAGCTATTAATTTGTGAGTACATACCACTTTGCTAGATTGCTTTTCCCATGACCACTAGCTGAGACCTATACTCTGAGGGAATAGGACATGGGAATATAAGTTGCAGTGGGAAGAGAACAAAAAGAATTTCAGAAAATAGGGAACTTCAGATGATGAAAATATTTATCCCAGAACCAGGTGTCATCCATCACTGCTGCACTTGCCCCTTCCTCAGCTCACACCTATAGTCACTGGTGGGCATACGCCTTGGCTAGCTCAAGTATCTGAAAGTTTATAGAGTATTTGGTCCAGATATTGAATCCTGAAGGTAACATCAGATCAAGAAGCACAGTTTTTAGTAAAGGAGGTGTGGTGGTACGCATGTGATCATAGGACCCATCAGCTCCTCTCACAGCTGCACCACCCAGAAGCAGCTGGCCTGATAGAACACAGGACTGTCCTATAGAAGGCACAGCTGAGGCTCCAGCTTAGAGACGATACCCTTCAAGGAAGCGGCACCATCCTTCAGGGTGTAGTATACTCTCCAAATCAATACCCTGTATATGGTGCTGTTACATCCACAAGAGGTAGAATGAAGATGTGGAAGTAGCAGGGGTCCTATTTACAATCATTCTCTGTGACCCACTAGGGGAAATTGTGCAGCTGCAAGGATTGTAGGTTGCCCCACTAACATTCCTTTGCCTTCAAAAGGGACTGAAGAAATCCTGGAGGGGCTGTTCCCGGATAGGACAAACTTATTATACAAAGCAAGTAGACCACCCAGTGCAAAGGACCACCCAATATAGAGGATGGATGCTGTGGTGCAGTGCACAGATTTCTCCCTTTATTACTAAATCACTCATTCCCCCAGCTGCCAACAGCACAAAGCTATGTTCCTACCTAGGAGCTACCTCAGTCAAAGAGCTGCCTTCCCCAAGGCTTTTCCCCTTCCTAGATGCACCATGTATCACATGACTGACTGATCATGTTGGGTACAAAGGCCTGGCCCTCTTACATCAACTCTGAAGAACAACCCCCACCCCAAAGAGGTTTTTTTTTGTGTGTGACCCAATTGCAGTTCAACTACCCTCTGACCAATCCTGCTGCTTTTATTTTTCCCAGATGTTTTTCTCCAGAGCACTCCTAATAAACTTCCTGCACTCAAATCTTGCTTGCCAGAATGCAGACAGCCCAAGTATTCTACTGTTTGGTAGAGATAATTGAGATATTTGAATATGTAAGACAAAACAGAAAAAAGCCTCCACAAAGTAAACCTTCCTTAATGACATACTTTTATCAATATCTTAGATAAACATATGAAAATTTGAGTTATCATTAATTCAGTCTTTCATTCATTCAAAAGATATTTCTCTATCATCTATAATGTGTAGAACTATTTCAGATTATAGGAATGCAGAGATGATTAAAACACAGTCTCTGACCATAAGAAGCTTACAATTAAATGGGGAAAGAGACATATATAGGGGAACTTAAGTATATGAAAATAAGCTCAACATAGAACAAACAGTATAGATGTCAAATGTGAAAATTTATTAATTTATTAATTAATTTATTTTTCTACACCCATTTTTGCCTTTATTGAAAGTAGTGAATACATATCAGTGGTTGGGCACGGTGGCTCATGCCTGTAATCCCAGCACTTTGGGAGGCAGAGGCGGGCAGATCACAAGGTCAGGAGATCGAGACCATCCTGGCTAACACGGTGAAACCCTGTCTCTACTAAAAAACCAAAAAAAAAAATACAAAAGAAATTAGCTGGGCATGGTGGCGGGCGCTTGTAGTCTCAGCTACTTGGGAGGCTGAGGCAGGACAATAGCGTGAACTCGGGAGGCAGAGCTTGCAGTGAGCCAAGATCATGCCACTGCACTCTAGCCTGGGCAACAGAGTGAGACTGTCTCAAAAAAAAAAAAAAAAAAAAAGTAGTGAATACATATCAGATAGATTAAAATCTATTTCAATGCTAATTTCTGCATGCTCTGGTTCTGTTGGAGAGAATACAGAGATATTCTGATTTTCATTATTTGTTTTTTTAATTTTTTTTATTATACTTTAAGTTCTGGGATACATGAGCAGAATGTGCAGGTCTGTTACATAGGTATACATGTGCCATGGTGGTTTGATGCACCCATCAACCCATCATCTACATTAGGTATTTCTCGTAATACTATCCCTCACCTAGCCCCCCACCTCCTGACAGGCCCCAGTGTGTGATGTTTCCCTTCCTGTGTCCATTTGTTCAACTCCCACTTATGAGTAAGAACATGCAGTGTTTGGTTTTCTGTTCCTGTGTTAGTTTGCTGAGAATGATGGTTTCCACCTTCATCCATGTTCCTGCAAAGGACATGAACTCCTCCTTTTTTATGGCTGCATAGTATTCCATGGTGTATATGTGCCACATTTTCTTTATCTATCATTGATGGGCAGTTGGGTTGGTTCCAAGTCTTTGCTGTTGTGAACAGTGCTGCAATAAACATATGTGTGCATGTGTCTTTATAGTAGAATGATTTATAATCCTTCGGGCATATACCCAGTAATGGGATTGCTGGGTCAAATAGTATTTCTGATTCTAGATCCTTGAGGAATCACCACACTGCCTTCCATAATGGTCGAACTAATTTACACTTTCACCAACAGTGTAAAAGTGTTCCTATTTCTAATCATCCTCTCCAGCATCTGTTGTTTCCTGACATTTTAATGATCGCCATTCTGGCACGAGATAGTATCTCGCTGTGGTTTTGATTTGCATTTCTCTAATGACCAGTGATGATGAGCTGCTTTTCATATATTTGTTGGCCGCATAAATGTCTTATTTTGAGAAGTGTCTGTTCATCTCTTTTGCCCACTTGTTTTTTTCTTGTAAATTTGTGTAAGTCCTTATAGATTAGCCTTTTGTCAGACAGATAGATTGCAAAAATTTTCTCCCATTCTGTAGGTTGCTTGTTCACTTTGAGGATAGTTTATTTTGCCATGCAGAAGCTCTTTAGTTTAATTACATCCTGTTTGTCAATTTTGGCTTTTGTTGCCATTGCTTTTGGTGTCTTAGTCATGAAGTCTTTGCCAGTGCCTATGTCCTGAATGGTATTGCCTAGTTTTTCTTCTCGGGTTTTTATGGTTTTGTGTTTTATATTTAAGTTTTAATCCATCTTGAGTTAATTTTTGTATGAAGTGTAAGGAAGGGGTCCAGTTTCCGTTTTCTGCATATGGCTAGCAGTTTTCCCAACACCATTTATTAATAGGGAATCCTTTCCCCATTGCTTGTTTTTATCAGGTTTGTCAAAGATCAGATGGTTTTAGATGTATGGCGTTATTTCTGAGGCCTCTGTTCTGTTTCATTGGTCTATGTGTCTATTTTGGTAATAGTATCATGCTGTTTTGGTTACTGTAGCCTTGTAGTATAGTTTGAAGTCAGGTAGTGTGATGCCTCCAGCTTTGTTCTTTTTGCTTAGGATTGTCTTGGCTATATGGGCCCTTTTTTGGTTCCATAAGAAATTTAAAGTAGATTTTTCTAATTCTGTGAAGAAAGTCATTGGTAGTTTGATGGGGTTAGCACTGAATCTGAATCTATAAGTTACTTTGGGCAGTATGGCCATTTTCACAATATGGATTCTTCCTATCCATGAGCATGGAATGTTTTTGCGTTTGTTTGTGTCCTCTCTTATTTCCCTGAGCAGTGGTTTGTAGTTCTCCTTGAAGAGGTCCTTCACATCCCTTATAAGTTGTACTCCTAGGTATTTTATTCTCTTTGTAGCAATTATTAATTGGAGTTCATTCATGATTTGGCTGTTTATCTATTATTGGTGTCTAGGAATGCTTGTGATTTTTGCACATTGATTTTGTATCCTGAGACTTTGCTGAAGCTGCTTACAGCTTAAGGAGATTTTGGGCTGAGATGATGGGGTTTTCTAAATACACAATCATGTCATCTGCAAACACAGACAATTTGACTTCCTCTCTTCCTATTTGAATACCATTTACTTCTTTCTCTTGCCTGATTGCCCTGGCCTGAACTTCCTATACTATGTTGAATAGGAGTGGTGAGAGAGGGCATCCTTTCTTTGTGCCAGTTTCTCCTCACCTAGCCCCCCACCTCCTGACAGGCCCCAGTGTGTGATGTTCCCACATTTGAACTGGAACTTGGAAAACAGGTATGATTTTGATGGGTGAGGAAAAGGGAAGGACATCTTAAGCAGAAGAAACTGAATGAGTAAAGGAATCAAAGTTTCACAATGCTGTGCTTATCCAAGGAATGGCAACAGTTGTGTTTGGCTGGATTCTGGTTACTTGGAGAGCTAATGGTGGTAGACAGCCTGGAAAGAGAGCTTAGGACTGGATTGTAAAGGGCTTTGGATCCCAGTTTAAAAATATTGAATTGTATTCAGTAAGTAATAGTCAAGGAAAATTTGAGCAAGTGAATAATCTCAGGTTTGTGTTTTAGGAAAATTAGCCAGTGGCCTGCAATCAAGAAGGGTGAATTCAATCTCAGCCGCCTCTTGCTGTGTATCATTGAGTAAATTATATAACCTCTTTTTGTTGTGGATTTCTCATCTGGAAATAAATCTGGAGTTAAACAACTTTTCTTAATCAGAGGGATGGTTTACCTGTTATATAAGCATTGAGAATTTATTGTCTAGTTATTAGATTTTCTGTTTTGATGGATCTAAACTATAGGGCAATTGAGCCCTTTACTCTCCCAAACTGAGACCTCAATGACTATACTGAGTGGTTCTGTTTTAAAATGCAATTCTAAGTCCTGAGCACCTCTGTGCATGTGCGTTGGTGGGGATGGGTGGAGGTGGTAGAAGCAAGAGATATCTTGATGGCTCTCGACAATAACAGCTGCCGTATACTACAGATTTACTATATTCCAAAGGCAGTATTAAGGGTTTAAAACATATTTTATCATTTAATCAACACAGTAATCTTGTAAGAAACATCCTGAGAAATACTGAGTCCTTGTCCATGCATCTGCTATAGAGATGTTATTAAAGCAATGCTTATGACTGTACAACAAAGGTATTTGCTCCATGTAGTGACTGGAAGTTTCTGATTGTAATCAGCTAATTCAAAGAGTTAGCAGATGCTGGACCTACATGCAGTTAAGTGATGTGGGAAAGGGGGCAGAGTTCAATCCCAAGCTGACACCCTCCTTATTTAAAATGATGATTTTTTTTTTTTTTTGGAGGCTAGGCGAGGAAAAGAAGTAAAGGTGATTCATTTACTAATTTGCTGAACAGTAGATATTTGAACTGTACATTGGTCACTGATGCTGGAGGAAATATATTCTTCCACATTATTTTTTTATCTCAGTATCGTATTATGAACAAAAAACAACCTCATAATATTTATTTATGATATATTTTAATAAACCTTGTTTTCCATTTCACTAGAAGCAGTCAGGATTCACGTAAACTCTTCAATCTCTTGGAGTCTCACTTTTCTCATCTGTAAAATAAAGAATGATATTTAAGTTGCAGAATTATTGTGAACATTAGAAATCAGGTATGCAAGGCACCTAATATAGTACCTGTCACAAAGTAAGCGATCAATAAAAAATGTCCATTAAGCACTTCTGCCTGACTTTCCATATAAACAGATTGCTGTGATTTTGTTCAAGTAGGTTATATGTCCTTTTACTATAACATCTTTCCAACCATTTGGTTCTTTGACGATCATAAGTTGGTAAATTTGCTCAAGTCTGATGGAAAATGTCAGGATACCATTTATGGGCTAAAATGTTGTGGCTTACAAGACTTTTGTGATGTGATCCCTGTCTAACACCTTCTTCAGCCCTCTCACCAGTTCCCTAGCTGCAAACTTATATGGCAGCTAAACTTAGCTATTGTTTGGTGTTTTTTGTTTGTTGTTGTTGTTTTGGTGTGTTTTTTTTGTTTTTTGTTTTTCTTTTTTGAGACGGAGTCTTGCTCTGTCACTCAGGCTGGAGAGCAGTGTCATGATCCTGGCTCACTGCAAGCTCCGTCTCTCAGATTCACACCATTCTCCCGCCTCAGCCTCCTGAGTAGCTGGGACTACAGGCGCCTGTCACCACGCCTGGCTAAGTTTTTGTATTTTTAGTGGAGACAGGGTTTCAGTGTGTTAGCCAGGATGGTCTCGATCTCCTGACCTCGTGATCTGCCCACCTCGGCCTCCCAAAGTGCTGAGATTGCAGGTGTGAGCCAACTCAGCTATTTTTATCTCTTCTATACATATTTCCTCATGATTCTGAAATAACTCTTCTTTCTCTGCCTGGCTAATTCCTATGCAGGCATTATATCCTCCATAGACTCCTCTGTACTAGTCAAAGTTCTTCAGAGTAACAAAACCAATAATATATCTATATATCTATATCTCTGTATATAGACAGATTTATTATGGAAATTGGTTCATATGATTATAGAGGTTGAGAAATCCCACAAGCTGGAGCTGTAAGCTGGAGAACCAGAAAAGCCACTGGAATAATTCAGTCTAAGTCTAAAGTCCTTTAGACCAGGAGATGGGGAAACAAGTTGTAATAGGGTAAGTCCTAGAGTCCAAAGACCTGAGAACCAGCAGCTTCAATGTCCAAGGACAGGAGAAGATGGATATCCTAGCTGAAGAAGAAAGAGAAAATTCTTCCTTCCTCCACCTTTTTGTTCCATTTGGGCCCACAACAGAATGAAATTATGCCCACCTACATGGGGGGCATAATTTCTTTACTTAGTTTACTAAGTAGAATGTTAATCTCTTCCAGAAAAACTCTTACAGACATACCTAGAAATAACATTTTATCATCTGGGCATTCCTTATCCCAGTCAAACTGACACACAAAATTAATTATTACATCCTCCATTCTTCATCCCCACCCCAGGCTCTTGGCTGAATTTGGTACTTTTTCTCTGCCTGTGTTTCCACACTTACTTTTTATGTTGAGGAACACATTCAATTGCTACAGTTGGTTTTCTTAATTGTTTCTCCCACTAGACAAGAAGTCCTTAATGGTGGAGTCTGTCTTTCTATTATCATTATGTGTATCTAATATCCAGAGTCTGGTACACCTCCTGGTTTATTGTTGATGTTGCACTAACATTTGTTGCTTGTTAAATGAACATGAGGTGGGGTAACAAGTGTGGATGGTTTTCTCTCCAGGGAACAATGCTTTCAATGTGGCACCAAAAGCAGTGAGTACCTTAAGAATGTAAGGATAAGAAAATCATGCCCTTTGCCAGTCAAGCCTTTTGGTTCTGACAGTGGCACTGGGATATATATTTTGAAAAGAATAAAACACCCCCATTATGATCAATTTTTAATATTCTCTAATGACTGAGAATGGAGCTATCATTCAGAGATTTTTCTAACATCTTTTCAAAACCACATATTCAACCTGTGTTTACTCTTTAAGCTAACAAAAAGTCAAGCATTCATGTCAGCTACACAATAGTATTTATTTATTTTTTTAAGACAGGGTCTTGCTCTGTGTCCAAGCTGGAGTGTAGTGGCACAATCACAGTTCACTGCAGCCTCAACCTCCTGGGCTCAAGCAATCCTCCTGCCTCCGCCTCCTGAGTAACTGGGACTACAGGCATGCACCATCAGACCCAGTCTCGCTTTGTTTCCCCTGGTGGTCTCAGACTTCTGAACTTTAGGCATCCTCTGACCTCGGACTCTCAAAGTGCTGGAATTACAGGCATGGGTCGCCATGCCTGGATATAATAGTATTTAATTTGGAGACTTCAAATCATCTTTATTCAAGTTTTATTTTAAATTTAGGTGCCTCTTAAATTTAATATAAGGATTTTATTAATTAGTGAATTAGTTCATAGCTACCCTATTTCTTTTTCTTCTGATTTGTTAAACTGTAAACATAGCTCCTAATTCATTTTAGCTGAAATTATTTTAGCCTGAGGAATTCTTTTTATCTTATTTTTTTCCTTTGCAATCTGAGAGGAGAATTTTCAACATTTTCATTACAAACATCAAAACAAAATCTTTATCAGCAAATGCCAAGAAAGGCATTTTCATTTATATTTATGAGAACTTGAATAGTTATCAAATGCAAAATGGAAAAATCCAAAGTTGTAAACATAATGTAAATGTCTAGTCAGGAAAATCTACTTGGTGATTTCAGGCATGTAAATAACTCAGAGTTATTCTTTTGGTTAAAAGCCAGTTTGCTAAATTCTATGACTATTTTTTAAAAGGTATATATTTTAAAGTCTATTTTAAAAATTGTAATGTTTTTCTCCCCCTTATACTGAGGTCTTTTCCCTCTTATAGATTCTGCCCTGTTTCATTATGAAGAGATTTTTGTAGGGGGGATTTTCTAAAAGAATTTTTCTCAATGCGTATCAAAGAGCATGCTGTTTTTGTGACGATCTCATGGTATATCACAGCAGAAGTGAAAATTTTCTATGATTTAAATTTATCATTTTCCATTCCTGTGATGTGCTCCCTTTTGTAGTATCTATTTACTTTTTCTACTGGTACCCCTTACTGGCTACAGCAAGTTCTAGTTGACATCATTCAAATGTAGCCAGTGTTGGAATCACCCAGGATAAACTGCAATGCTTTGCAAGTAACTTGTCCTCCGTTTCACACTGACTCCAGGCACAGAGGTAGGCATCTCATGGTGCAAAGCACACTAATCTAAGAGTCAAAAAAAAAAAAAAAAAAAAAAGACATATTTCTGTCACTTTCTGGTTGTTCTTCCTCGGGTAAGTCTACAAGCCTTCTAACTGATTGTAGGACCCATATAAGTTAAAAGTACTTTTTGCTTAAGGAATTTTAAAGGATTTTAGTGGTCATGGTAGTTGACTCTCCAGCAGCATTCCATCCCAGGATGGAATGTAGATTGTGGATAGAAAGTGGTTTTCAAATTTGGTGTACATTAGAATCACCTGAGAAACTTTTTAAACTCTGGATGCCCTGGCCACATCTCAGACCAATTAAATCAGAAACTCAGGAGGTTGGATCCAGATATTCAAATTTTCAAAACTTCCCAGGGGATTCCACTGTGCAGCCAAGGCTGAGAACCACTGGTCTTGGTAATACCTTAGCTGGTAACCAGTTTACGCATGAGCGTGTGGTTCAATTCTAGCTAACAAAATTTAAGGCAGAGGCTGAAGGAAAACTTTGGGAAAGACTGCTTAACTCCCAAAGCAAATACAAGAGACAAACAGACTTGCCAAAACTCTGAGGTTGAAAACGCTTCAGAGTCAGCAGAGCTGCCAAATCAAAGGAAAATGTAACCAAAACATGACGCATGCCCAACCTGTAAGCTTCCAGTTATTTGAGAGTATAAATATCCTTATTGTGTAAACCAGACTCGCAGTTTTTCTGTTATTAGTAGCTGAAACATCCTAAGTGATTTGCTCTAAATGAGCAACATCAATCTTACTCCTGGCTGCTGTAGCTCTAGATTAGGGTTCCCAAGCCTGTGGATATATGTTAGAATGAGTATCACTTGGGAGAGTCTTTTTTAAATTGCAAATTCTTGAACACTACCCGGACCTACTGAATTAGAATCTCTAGGAGCAGAGCCTAAGAACTTATATTTTTGCAAAACTTACCAGAAGATAACACAGCCAGTCTGTACACTGATGTTTGGAGATAACTAAGTTCTTAAAAAAGAAAGAAAAAGGATAGGAAAACAGTTACTATATCATGCAATTTAAGATGTAAAGAAACTTAAATATTGTCTAGAATAACTTTATTACCTGAAAGATGCAGGAATTGAGGCACAGATAAGTGAAATTATTTGCTCAAAGAAAAACATTTAGTTCTTTGACAACAGTAAAAATATTTTTAATGTATATATTTGCATTTGGTCTTCTTACAACTGAATGTCCTTTTCATTCTGTGTCACCAAATTAAGAAGTGAATTAGGCTCACAGCTTGTGGGCCCTATTTGTCAAATTATACAGCTTGGAAACGACCCAGACTGCATACTAAGAGACATATTCATTTATTATTTGGCTAACATGAAGCTGATACCAGAGACTTGTTTCACACACTGCTTATCCTCAAAATTGTTCAGTTAGTTTCACTGGAATTTGCTTGCTCTGTTCTCTGCTGTGGGAGAATGCGGTTGGAAACCAAAGGTCTGGAGAGAAAATTGCCAATGGTTCAAACAATATCTCTTGCTAGTTTTATTTGATCTCGTCATGTCTATTGTCCTCTTAGATTTGCTTTGGATATTTTTTCCTTGCTGTAACAGTGAGTCTTTAACATTCAACTGAGGCCATTTTAGGTAATTAGACACCATATGAAAGCTTGTATTTAGATTGACAGTCCTTATTCCACAGATCAACTTTTATAGAATATCACTTTACATTGTATCACCAGCGAGGAAAATTTGCCTCTACTTGGCCCAAGCCCTGGAAAAAAATCAATACATTTTGATTTTCCCTTCCCTTTTGGATGGAGATGGAAGACAGAATTTCTTCATAAATTAGGTTATGTCTGTAGGTAAATTGTAAGTGGCTACCATAGGGCAAAGCTCAGATATTGTTTCTGAGAAGCAGTAATATACACCTTCTCCACACTCACTATACAATTAAACATTATCAGGGTGGAATTGTGCATCTTCAGACAGCCTTATTATTTATGAATTTCTTATGAGCTTTGAATATGGAGAGTGAGGATGTAGGAGTTCTGTACTCTTTATACTCATGTTACCTTCGAGTAAAATGAGTAGTGGTTTGAGGCTCTGTACGTGGAGGGTTTATGCTCCTTTATGTCTGATGAATAAAATGTTTGCAAATATATGTATATATATTAAAATATCAGTAATGTCAGGTTCTGTTCTGTTTCTAAGATTTTGTCTTTTTTTTCTTCCTCAGATCGAATCTCAAGTGAATTTGAGACTCTAAAACACAACAAATGGGCCATAAAAAGTGGGAAAAACAGACAGAAACCAGGAAAGGAAACCCACGCTGTCCCATTCCCTTAGGCACCACGGAACCTTTATATAAGGAGAGGTGTCAGGGTAAAATGAGAATGTATGGAAAAAGTGCAAATGAATAAAAATGCAAGAGATGAGTTAAAATGCTATATTGCTACAGTAATATATTTGCATTAAACACAATTTAACCTCTGTGACAACAAGAAAGCTAAGTCTGAATTAGCGTTTCCTAAAGTATATTCTTAAGAATAATAATTATGCAGCATATCAAATAAAATTACATGGAAAAAATTTAAGTGATTAAATAGTATTCAGGAAATTGGGTTAAATAAGACCTCTTGAAGCCTTTAATACTCTTAGAATGTGAATATCCGTAAGTGAGGCTCTAATATGCCACCTTTTCTGAACATATCTTATCACATGATTATTTTTCAATGAAGCATTTTACAGGAGTAAAGTTGATCTGTGTTTATTTAAGGTATCTCGGTAACCACAGTAAGGATGAAGCAGGTCAACCATTTAAGGTCAGGCGGAATGGATTTCTTAAGGTGGGAGAGCAGAGCCAGAAGCTAAGGGCTGGAACTGCCCAGTGCGACTGTCCTTGAAGAAGAGGAGCATTAGAATGGCCCATCCCACAGCCTCGGCAAAGATGTTACACCAGAAGCATGGAGCTTCTTCTCTGAAGTTTCTTGAGATTTACTGGTGTCCCTCAGTTCCAGAAAAAGTTACCTACAAATTTTCTTTAAAACTTGCATATCTTACATGGTTTAATTCTTATTAAAATGCCTACTTCTATTTAAACACGCAATATGGGCACCTCGTACACACACACGCACATACAAACACACGAACATGCGCACCACTTTCACCTCCCGAAAAGGAGTCATACTTTCGGTTGGTATCCAAAAAGGAGCTCATTTTGTTCCTGTTGCTGATCTCATGGATTTGTGAGCCAACATTCCTGTGAGGAGCTGGCTTGCAACTATATTCACCAGGGGCTGCATAGGAGGATCAACACGAGGCACCTCTTTTTGACTGGCTTTTCTTCAGGCGCTAAAGTCATAACCATCATTTATTGAAACTTACACTATATAAAGCATTTCTGTATTGTCTCTCCCCCTTAAAACGACCCTCTGAAGTAGTGATTATTCTCTGCATTTTACAATCAAGGAAACTGAATTGGGAAGTTTAAACAGCTTGCCAAGATTACACAGTAGTCTTCTAATACGCCTGTACTTTAATAGAAGTTGAAGAAGGAAAGTATCGATAGCTTCAAGAGGACAATGAAAAGGAACAGTTAATCCTGACAATGTATTAATTTGTAGGTATCTAAGAAGTTCAAGGTGGCAACTGCTTTTCTCTTTCTCTCTCTCTTTCTGTCTCTGGACTTCATAAAAATCCTTCTAAGTCTATTCTATTCTATAGCCAATTATACCAATCTCCTATAAAAATGATCAAATCCAGTATGTGTGTTAGAATGAATAAATAAAAAACTTTAATAATTTTGTCAAAACCTTGCACTTGTAAGTTGGTAAGTCAACCATGGAAAAAACCCAAATACAAAATTAATGCATTTAATGGTGTTTATGTTTTTATTACCCTGTAATTATATCTTTCCTGTGATTGTTTTTCTTTTCATGCTGGCCTATAAAATGTGGCTGCCTCAACCTGTTTTAAACATCTACATTTGTAGGATTAGGACTAGTGATGTTTTGCCAGTTTCCATGAAAGAAGCCAGATGCACTGAAGCAACCTCCTTTGATAGTTAAAGTCCTTCATTAATTTGACACCTGGCACTCCCAGCTATGATCTTATTTTTGGTAGAATTGTTCTGGTCTACAGATAAGAGCATATTCTTCTGTCATGATAAATGAATTATGAAAGTAGCTATTATACTGATTTTTATACTCTGCTGTTATAACTTACATTAGCTATCCTCTTACTGTAAATATTGATTCATTGCAAAGTTAAGACTGTTTGTATTTAGGGTTGCCTAGTTTAAGAAAATTTTCCATATCATCTTTTCCCTTGCTATAAAATTCTTCATTCCAAAGGCACTTTTAATTTGGCCTCATTTATTTTGTAGTATTTCAAATGCTGCCAAAATTTGCCTAAGTGCATGGAGACAAAATTGAGTCCAGATTTTCCAAGATGGATAAATTTGTGGGTGGTTGCTTTTTTCTTCTCCACAGAAGGGTTGATTGCAAAATTCCAGTAAATGACAAGTTTTCAACATAATCAGTTTTCTAGAACTCCATATTCTAGCAAATTTTCAGAAATTAATACCTTACATTAAGTAAGTTACCATATGTATGCCTGCAAGCAAAAAAAAAAAAAAATCCTACTTTTAAAAGTTTTGGTTTGTATCTGGAAATAAAAAACCTATTAATTTGTACCATACACTTACGTTATCAATTAAAATACTTTTGCAGTAAATAAATATCTAATAGTTTATATATATGATATAAATATATACTTTATACATAAGAAATATATATATCTCCTTCTGGCATGAACCCAATAGTACTCAATATTTTAACATTTGTTAGGAAATCCCTAATAAACTACTAGGTTTTTACTTAACAAATGATCAGCCTTTACCCCAGAAATTTTTTAAAGGATACAAAATATTAAATTGCTAATAAGCATTTCCTGTTTAAGTTGGCCTCTACCTTTATCTGTTCTGCTTTGGAGAGGTTCCATACCACTCTGGCTTGGACCATGTAATCCAGTGCTTGCCAGTCAAAGCAGCATTGTGTAAGAGCATCCCATGGCTCTTCTTTGACCTACATCTCACCAGCTTTCGTACTCTCCCCTTTCTTCCTCCCCTACCTGCAGCACCCGAAGGGCATGAGGGTAGTTCCATGACTACCACTTTAATTCTGCAATAAATGTTGCTAGAGGAACAGAGGTCATGGGGCAAGTGTGGAAATGAATGCTACTTTGTAAACTGCTTAATATCGACTATTTCCACACATAGTCTTTAGATGAGTGGCATCTGAACTCACTTCTGATGCTTGTTTAAAATGCAGACACCTGGATCCCACTCCAGACCTACTGAAGCTCAGGGAAACTCTCTGGAGTCTGCAATTTTAACAAGTTCTCAGGTGTTTCTTATGCATACTGAACTTCAAGAACCACTGTTCTAGATGACTAGACAGACTTCTTTGTACACACTGTAAAAAGAAAACAAAAGTATGTGGGAGACTTATCTGAAGATGGTAAAATGAGGTGACACCTGAATACCTTCTAGAGAAATTCTGCTAAAATATTTATGAAACTATTTTTTTTTAAATCCCCAGAAAGCACAATAAATAACATGAAATAAGCATTGCTGGGTTCTGTGACATTTTCACAAGTGCTTAACATTTTTAAAAACCTGTTTTTCATCTCTAAAATGCATTAAAATCTCTACCTCATAAAGGGTTGTGACGATTAAAGAGAAAGGCATTAAACAAACAAGCTAGTGCAGCACCAATATATAAGTAGCATTTAAAAGTTGTCCACACTTCACTCTTCCCACTAAGATTTTCCTTAGCCTCTGGTCACTCCAGGCTGGGTATGCAAGGCAGTTACTTGAAAACTGTGCGCCACAGAGGTCCGAGCCCCTTTCCTTACCAGTCAATGGGTTTGATATTATTCTAGAGCCTTGAACTCCAAATTGTTAGGGCATCAGTTTCAGTGAACCTACACTTGTTTCCTGATTCCCAGGGTTTATACAAATATGCCCTGCCTCCTACCTATTACTTATGTCCGCTCAGGCTTTGCAGGAACTATGATTTAGGCAATTTTCAGACACCAACTTCTAGTGAGATCTGAAAGTCCCCTCTGATATCTTCTTATCCTTTATATGTCAGTATCCACTAGCCTAAGACTTATATTCACTGCTCCATCATGGCTCCATTCTGCTGACTCTTGGAAGGATTCTCCTGGAGGTTCCTTAGTTCCCACTTTCCTGCTAGCCACAGATACTCTCCCTCTCATTCCAGAATGTATCATAGCTTGAAACTTATACCACTTTCTATAAGTCTCCATTGAAACTGTATGCAGTGGGTAAAAACCCTTCAGCCACTCTCCAGGATTGCTCTTCTATGTATACACTACCTTGCCTGAAGCTTTGATTCAAGTTCCCTACATAATCATTTATGGCACAGATTAGTCAAATAAAAATTAACACCAAAAAAGCAAGGAAAAAAAATCTATTACAACTTACTGTCAAAAGAGCAGAAATTAGCTTATTTTTAATATTTGTATATGTGTAAACATCCGTTCTGAAAGATCACAGAGTGACAACAACATCTCTGAATAAAAGTGAGACCTAGGAGTTTTGTATTAAACCAAGCCACGTATAAAGAAAATAGGTGGGTGTGGTGGCTCGTGTCTGTAATCCTAGCACTTTGGAAGGGCAAGGACAGAGGATTGCTTGAGTCCAGGAGTTCAAGACCAGCCTAGGCAACATAGGGAGGCCTTGTCTCTACAAAACATAAAAAATTAGCCGGGCATAGTGGCACACAACTGTAGTCCCAGCTACTCAGGAGGCTGAGGTAGGAGGATTGTTTGAATCTAAGAGTTAAAGGCTGCAGTGAGCTGTGATCACACCATTGCACTTCAGCCTGGGTGACAGAGTGAGACTCTGTTTGGAAAAAAAAAAAAAAAAAACTTAAATAGGAAGCTATCTGATTCCTAACATCCTTGAAATATACCACTTGTGTCTTTTCTATTAAAAAGTTATGCATAGGCTGAGCGCAGTGGCTCACGCCTGTAATACCAGCACTTTGGGAGGCCGAGGTCAGGAGTTTGAGACTTGTCTGGCCAACATAGTGAAACCCCATCTGTACTAAAACTACAAAAATTAGCTGGGCGTGGTGGTAGGTGCCTGTAATCACAGCTACTCAGGAGGCTGAGGCAGGAGAATCACGTGAACCCGGGAGGCGGAGGTTGCAGTGAGCCAAGATCGCGCCATTGCACTCCACCCTGGGCCGATTCCGTCTCAAAAACAAAAACAAAACAAACAAAAAAAAGTTATGCATAAAGAGAAACTGCGATTATTTATCTTTTCCCATTGATTTCTAATGTTTTCAGACATACGTTCTCATAGGAGTTGGGAGGGAGGGACAATAATCACTTGAAAAGATGTTTCTGTTTTTCTTGATCATGGTATCTTCTATTTCCCACATCTATAGGTCATAAAAGGATTGAGTATGTCATCTAGTCATCTTTTGGATAAATATTCAACTGATAACACAGCTAAACTGTATTTCTTAGAAGAGTCTCCTTAACTCCATGAAAGCTGAATATGTAAAGACAATCACTATACACAAACGATTCTATTTCCAATGTCCTCATTGCAATTTACAGTCTTAAAGAGTCAGCTAAGAAATTTCTTCCCTAAAATTCCGTTTGTTCTGGTTGAGGGGAGGAGGGCAAAGCTCCTACTGCATCTGCCTTTAGAGACATTCCAATCACTGTCTTGTTTTCAGTTTAAGATAAGTGATCATAGACATTGAACATGACTTTGAAAATGTTTTCTCCTTCTCTCTTGAATTCACGTATTTTTTCAGCTAAAACATATCATGACAGGGACCATCCTAGGTATAAAGACAAAAAACACAGATAAGACAATCTCTACCCTCAAAGAAGTTGAATCAAGAAGAAACACTAAAAGCTGGAAGCTGCTTCTTTAGCTTATATAAAATTTATTTTGCACTGACTCTTGGAAAATGCAAGATAGAGTTATAGAAAATATATATGCTGTGCATATGAAAAAATGATACATAAATCCAATTGACTTCCTTAGTTTTTAAATAATAGCTTTCATTTATTTAGTGCTCACTATATACCAGATCCCATACTAAGTACTTTAAAATTTTTGTTTTCTATAATCTTTACAGTAGTTCCATTTTGCATAGGAGGAAAAGAGCTTTATTTTCATTTTACAAATTAAGAAACTGAGCTTAGAAAAGTTATTAGTCATAAGAAACATAAACAGTGGATGACAAAAAGAGGTTCAGCTCCCAGTCTCTATAGCTCCAGAATTGGTGGCTCTTGACTTCTCTGCTATCACATTCCTACAACAAATGTGTGGACAACAAACATGTCCTGTGTCAAACACACAAAGTGAGACTAACTTGTATGTAAAATCTTCTCCTCATGGCGCTTTCTTGCCACCCAGTGTGATCTTGATTGACACTGGTTCCAATGACTGGATGAGGCTGACTCAGGAGTCTGTTGTCATTTGAGCTGATGGAGGGGGTAAGGAGAAGGTGGCAATTTATAGCCCTTTACATATTCTGTTGAAAATACATATTTATAATTAGAAGCCTTCCCATTAGACTGACCATTTCTAAAGTATGGAGCTTTCTTATCTTTCTGTTAACAGAGACTACATTATGACAGACAAGAACAGCCATTCAGTATCTGGTTTGGAATGAATGATGCAATAAGATAGGTAGATATGGTGGACCTCCCCATGACATCTGTGAAGTCACAGCAAAAATGCAAATGGAAACCTTCAGTCCATGGCCTCCCCACTTGCTTTTCTCATTCCTCACTCATTCCTAGATCATAAGGGACCTTGAAACTTGTATGTGGACACTCTAGCCTGTTATGTCCAAGGTCTGTCCACACTATGCAAATAGAACTCCACTTCTTCGGCCTATGCTATGCCCTCAGGAGGATGGGCCAGGGAACATGCTCATTCCTAGAATAGAGCTTGGGTCCACTTTGGACACAGAACTCCAGAAAGCTGTGTCTCAGATCATAATCTAGAAAAGGTATGGGTGAGTCAGGCTTCCCTTGGTCCCTTTGACCTTTAGCCCTTTGTGAAGGGACACCACAGGAAAACTAGATCAGAGACCTTCAAAATTCAGGGTCTAATGGTGGTACTGGATCTTGCTATGACCTACTTTATAGAATGAGAAAATAGAAACTCAGACACTTCAAGTGCCTCATTCAGGTTCAAAAATCTAGTGAGGAGATCTAGAACATGAACCAGTGACTTCTAGTGTCAAATCCGAGATATCTTCCACTCTACTGGTTGTTCTGTTGTATTTGTATAGGGGAAAATGACAATTTTTCCTAAATATTTAAAAGAAATAATTTCTCTCTTAACATTTCTCTGCATGTAAAGCTGGGTTCTCCCTCTGGATATCATCAAAAAATTCACACCAACTTTATTACCTCTGGGCCTCTGACCTCTAAAGCAAAGAATGGGACTGATTGAGAGATAGCAAATTTGTAAGGGCTTCTGTCTTCTGTGGAGCAGAACTGTCAAAAGTGATGCTTGTTGTGTTGAAAAAAAGTTGAAGTTTTGTAAAAGTTGTAACCAGAGACATCTCCTTATCATAATAGGTCACTCACTCAAATACGTTTTTAATTTGGACAGGATTGTGGGAAATGAGCATTTTCTTTTATTGCAAAGACCAAACTGAACACCAAATAGTTCTTACTATTTGCATCTCTGGGTTCTAGTCAATGTTTTACATAAAGGTCAACTTAATATAGATATTTCATTTTAAACATGAATAAGGACATGTTAAAATATGAGGAAGAATTAATACTAGTTTTTCATTTAATTATCTTTGTGATTGAAACCTTCTTTAAATTGAAGAGGAAAATGAAGTTTCTTATGGACACTGCATTTCAGGCTCTAGGCAAAAATGTGACACAATTTAACAACAACAACAAAAAGAGGTCTGTAAGTTCCCATGCAAGTGAAAAATGCATAATATTTATGTTATTAATCCTATGAGGGAGATGGTATTTCTCATTTTAAATCCCTATATGTATATTTATGATGCTTTGGGGAGACAAACATTTACTGTGACATCTGCCTTAAGTACCAGAAACAGAATGAAAGTGTGAGAAGAATAAAGAGCATGCACTAGGCTTATTTTTGGGAAATATGAGCCTAGACCTGTGAACCTAATATATATGTTATATGTTACTAACCACCATGTGATAAAGAAGAAACAAGTCTCCAAGAATGTGTGTGGGCTAGTGCTGAACCTGGACAGGTTTTGTGCTTCCTACAAATATTCCTGGCTGTGCCGTAAATCCCAGCAAGGTGAACTACATTTCTTGGCCACTGTTCATCCCGTTTTCAGCTCACCTGGAGATTGGTTGGACGCTCTCACGGGCGATGCTAATCTTTCAGGCTTCTGAGCTCATGCAGTCCTTCTATCCTTTTGAAAGCACAAATCTCACCAGCTGAAATCAGTCATTATTTCCTTAGGGAACCAAATCTAAACACTAGAGCTTCTCTCCCAGCCTGTAATTAAATCTGGCGTGCAGGTCACCAGTGCTACTGGGTCAGGAAAGAGAAGAAAAAGGAAGTGAAAGAAATGGCATTTGTTTCTTGGCTGGCCCTGGTGCTTCTCTGAGAGGTAGGTTCTGGCAGCCACACAGCAGAGTCCCTGTGCCCAGAATATTCGTGCTTGCTTCGGGTCTGCCAGCTGGCTCCAAAAAGGTTCTTTCCAATCAAGGTCTTGCTTGCTCACTCAGCACTTGAAGCTGAAGCACTTTGCTGGTGGTCTATTGCTGCCCCAAAAGAATTTTCCCTAATTCACCACCTCTGATTATGAAACAGCAGAGCTTGTCATACTTTGAAATGTATCAGAATCACTCAGAAATCTTGTTAAATAAAGATTCCTGGAATTTATTCCCAAGACTTTGATTTAGTGGGTCTAGAGTTACGTCTGAAATTTTGCATTTCTTTTATTCTGATTTATTCATTTATTTTTCTTAATTGACAAATACAAATTGTATATATTTATCATGTACAACATGATGTTTTGAAATATTATAAACATATATTTCAAATATATGTGGTTAAATCAGGCTAATTAATATATGTATTATAAGTCAATATATAGTTTTATATTTTTATATTATATAGGTGTTATAGTATATGTTAATATATGTCAAATATATGAAGCTAAATCAAGCTAATTAACGTATATATTACCTCATATATTTATTTTTTGTGGTATGAGAACACTTAATATCTACTGTCCTGGCAATTTTCAAGAATACAACACATTTTTGTTATAGTGACCATGTTGTATAATAGATCTCTCGAACTTATTCCTCCAATATAACTGAAATTTTGTACCCCTTGACCAGCATCTCCTCAACTCACCCTGCCAGCCCCTGGTAAACACAATTTCACCCTCCTCTTCTAGTAAGTCAATTCTTTAGATTCCACATATAAGGGAAATCATGCAGTATTTGTCTTTCTGCACCTAGCTTATTTCACTTACCATAATGTCCTCCAGGTTCATCCATGTTGTCACAAATGACAGGATTTTCTTCTTTTTTATGGTGGAACAGTATTCCATTGTGTATATACACCACATTTTCTTTATCTATTTATCTGTTGATGGACACTTAGATTGATTCTGTATCTTAGCTCTTGTGAATAGTGCTGCAATAAACATCGGAGTGGAAATATCTCTTCAACATACTGATTTTATTTCCTTTGGATGTATACCCAGAAGTGGGATTGCTGGAACATTATGATAGCTCTATTTTTAAGGTTTTGAGAAATTTTCAAACTGTTTTCCATAATGGCTGTACTGAGAATTTGCACTTCTAACAAAGCCCCAGGTCATGCAGATGTTTGTGATCCACAGCCACAAAAGGCTATGGATGATCGATTGTTTTCTTCTTTTGTCACCCAGATTTTCGCGTCTAATTTTAAAGTTAAACATGGCTATTCAGTTAACTTTTACTGTCATCACATTGGCATTCTTCTTATCCTTACTGCTTATTTTCTATTTCTATTTTTCTTTCTTACTGTATATGACTTTCATTGAAGAGGGGGTGGGTTTAGTAAATTCAGTAACTGAAACTAAGTAGGGTTTTCTTATTTATTCTACTAAGTAATTAGACTTGAAACTATCTACATCAAGTTTTATTCTGTTACAGAACATGAAGAACAGGTAAGACCCCAGAAAGAGGTACCAGAGGTGATATTTGGATAATATCTACCCCATTGAATAAGAAATGTTGGATTTAATAGATTCATGCCTCCTGCAATAAAGTGGGGTCCAAATGTGGTATCTGCCCTCTGACAAAGAACTTCCCTGATTCTGTCTCACCTGTGTTTAGTTTTGGTCCAAATGCCTGAGGGTTGCTACCTCACTATGCTGCTAGTTGGGGTTCTATCTGTTCCATTTGGGCAGGAAGAAAAAGAAAGAAAGTGAAAAGGATGTGGTTTGTCTCACCCTGCCTTATCACAAGGTTTTTACCCCTGAGTTTGGGGTGAGGTTCCAGGAAGAATGAGAATGTGACTCAGCTGCCCCATCAATGTATTTTCCCAAGTAAAAGAGAGGTGTATGTAGCTAGTCCTGCCTTACTATCAAATACTAAACTTTTCATTCATTTGCAACTATTTTTAGTATATCAGCAAAGTTTCTCTTAGGTTTCAATGTAGTTAAGGCAGGCTATATAATGTGCTAAATACTGATTCTAAAAGTGTTATTTCCCAGCCAGCCTATCTCTCTCCCAAAGTAAATGTAGTATAATGCAATTGAGTAGAAGGAATGTTGTTAGAAAGATAATCTTAAATCCTCCATGATTTATGAAAAGTTAAAAGTAAGGCCTTTGCAGGCTTGGCATAGTGGTTCATGCCTGTAATCCCAGCACTTTGGGAGGCTGAGGTGGGTGAATCATCTGAGGTCAGGAGTTTGAGACCAGTCTGGCCAACATGGTGAAACCCCATCTGTACTAAAAATGCAAAATTTAGGCAGGTGTGGTGGTGGGTGCCTGTAATCCCAGCTGCTCGGGAGGCTGAGGCAGGAGAATCGCTTGAACCTGGGAGGCAGAGGTTGCAGAGAACTGAGATCATGCCATTGCACTCCAGCCTGGGCGACAAGAGTAAAAAACTCCGTCTCAGTAAGTAAGTAAGTAAGTAAGTAAATAAATAAATAAATAAATAAATAAATAAATAAATAAAATAAGGCCTTTGCAAACATTGACACATTATTAGTTGTGCATTTTTTGTCATATACGTCACTGCTAACTGTGGCATGCTAAGATGTCTGGGCTCTTATTTGAGTCCTTAACTTTGGTTACTTGCTGGTCATCATAATTTTGGTGAAAACTTACTTTCTATTATGTGTAGATTTTTTTGATCTTCTATTTCTCCACTGCCTTCTCATATCTCTGAAAATTACTACTTACATGCATTTAACCTGAAAAAAAAAAATCAAGGCCTTAAAGAAGGTCCACTGGTCTGTATGAAATATTTGGAAAATAAATAAGAATGTATTCTTGAAAAGTAAGAAAATATCATTAGAAAACATGACTTTGAATAGGATCCATCATCTCTCATCCAGAGCTATTAATCTGGTACCTTTCTTAAGCAATTTACTCTAAAGGGAGACAGATAGAAAACCTATATGGTTGAAAGAGGTACAAGATAGACAAATATACCCAAATCTATTCTATTTAATTTATCTATCATCTCCAGAATTAAAGAGAATTAAAAGAGGGAGATTTTAAAGAGTAGCTGCTGTTTTGAAAAATATAATTAAAGTGAAAGTAAAAGAAAAAGATTTAAATAATATTTGTTATACACTAAAGATGCAATCCTTTTTGCTTCATGGTCTGTACTACAAATAAAAATTGGTCTCCATTATTTATGCTCAAATTATTTCACTGCATAAGATACCATGCTGAGACTGTG
This sequence comes from Theropithecus gelada, assembly GCF_003255815.1. Lineage (NCBI taxonomy): Eukaryota > Metazoa > Chordata > Mammalia > Primates > Cercopithecidae > Theropithecus > Theropithecus gelada. Next base: position 60,132,830 of record NC_037683.1, on the reverse strand, counting down.
CCAAATGATCTGTTTTAAAAAGGTTAAAATGTCACTCTTTCATGCAATGCAATAAATATTTATTTTTGATTTGTTTATTTTATTCCCTATGGCAGACTCTGCTTCAGAAAATCAAAGAGAAGAATACAGTTCTGCTTGCAAAGTTTACAACCTGGAAAAGCCACGGGTTTGGGGAGGGAGAAACAAATACCTGTGATATTAAGGAAAATAGGGGCACTTGCTACAGTAGAGGGGAGAATTGACAAGAAGCAGTCAAAGGGATAGGAGAAGAATCAATTATTGTCACTCATGCAAAGGCAGGACGTACGTAGTGGTGATCAATGCTGCAGATTGGTTGAAAGGGATAAAAACTCAGAATAGTTCTCTGTAGTTTGAGATCACAAGTCACTACCCTCCTTAAATACAGCATTTTCAGCTACCAGTTGGGACTGAAGCTCATGGATAGTAGTTGAGAGTAAGCTAGTAGTGAGACATGGAGGCAAGTCTTTTAAAACATCAGAAAGAAAAAGATAAAATGACAGTTTTGAATATAACAGATTTGAGGGAAGAGATTATAGAGTAGATGAGGACTAAAAATGTTTGTAGGCAAGGAGAAAAAGCCAGGAGAAGTAGAATTTGAGGATGAAACAGTTAAAAAAATAAAAACAAGTTCTAGAAGTTGAATATGTGAACACAGAAGAACTATAGAAGAAAGGAAGTCTCTCCTTTGTCAGAAATTTGGAGGAGGGATAGGAGGCAGGTAGAGACTAAAGGAAAACATAGAGCCAAAGAGATCTGGGGTGGAAGCAAGTGATGCTAAAGCAACAACAAAGGCCTGAGGTTTCTGAGCAAAGATGAAGCTGAAGACTATTAGGTCTATCAGTTCTCATGGAGAAAGTTAGAGAGAGGTGTTCAGTTCTAGAAAAACGATGAGTGATTCACCATACCCTTGCTAGGCAGTAATGAGAGTCCAGCTGAAGTCAGTGAGCATAAGCTTGTAATAAACCAAGGCTTGGATTCCTGAGATTAAGTGCAGAAGTGGAAGGCAACATGAGCTTCCCATGGCTGGTGGCTGACACTGTGTTCATGGCTATCCTGTGACCCACTCATGAAAAGTCATTTAGGATATCAATAAAGGCACCATGAGACTCAAAGTGTTAATTAAGAGACCTTTGAAGCATTCAAGAGAAAAATTATAATGAGGATAGAGAGTTGACTGGAGTGAAGGAATGAAAAAGCCCAACAAAGGGGAATTTAGGAGCCCACGAACTTTGAGGTGGAGCAGTGTCACTTCTATTGGGAAGGATAAAGTACAATGAGACCAAACACAACAGTCAGCACCATGGATGATCAAATCATTGACACTGATGATGGGATGTAATGGAGAAAAGGATTGTGAGCTATGTACTAAAATAATTGAAGGTAAAATAGAAAAGAAAAAAGAGAGATACTTGGCATGGAAAAATAATGGAAAGTTGACCCAAACAGAGGAGTATAAGTAACTCAACAGTCTACTCCTGAACATGTGCACTATAAATGAGAAAAGTGGGAGAACATAGGGACAAAAAGATAGCTGATAAGAATAGGTAGAAAATAGCATAAGCGATGGCACCAAAGTCACATTGTTCTTGACATGAGAGGGTTGAGCTAAGTACTAGGTTGGGATGGTGCAAAAGTAATTGCAGTTTTTGCCATTAAAGTTATTAAAACCGTATTAAGAATTTGGGTTTTTGGCCAGGCGCAGTGGCTCACATCTGTAATCCCAACACTTTGGGAGGCCAAGGCAGGCAGATCATGAGGTCAGGAGATCACGACCATCCTGGCTAACATGGTGAAACTCTGTCTCTACTAAAAAATACAAAAAAATTAGCCGGGTGTGGTGGTGGGCGCCTGTAGTCCCAGCTACTTGGGAGGCTAAGGCAGGAGAATGGCGTGAACTCAGGAGGCGGAGGTTGCAGTGAGCCAAGATCATGCCACTGCACTCCAGCCTGGGCGACAGAGCGAGACTCTGTCTCAAAAAAAAAAAAAAAAGAATTTGGGTTTTTATTCTAAGAGCAATGGGAAGGAATTGAATGATATTAAGCAGTATGATTAACTGGTATGATCAAATTTTACAATTTTCTTTATGCATGGTAAATAGATTGGAGGGCTAAAAATATATGTTAGGAGCCCATTTAAGAGACAATTATAGTAGTGTATGTGAACTGTGATGGTAGCTTGTCTAGGATGGAGACAGGCAGATTAGAGAAATATATCCAAGTACAATTGACAAAATTGGTTTTAAAGGTCAGGGGGAGAGCTGACTTCTGAGAGTCTGACAGGGGTCAGCAAATCTATAAGAAGGGTCAGATAATAAGGATTTTAAGTGTTTCAGGCTCTATGGTCTCTGGTCTCTGTTATAACTGTTCAACTCTGTTACTGTAGTGCAAAAGCAGCCATAGCCGCCAATATGTAATATGTACAACTATGTTACAATTGCCCTTTATTTATAGACATTGAAATTAGAATTTCACATAATTTTTGTGCCATGAAATATTTTTCTTTTAAAATTTTTTCAACCATTTATAAATAGTAAAACCATTCTTAGCTTACTAGTCATATACAATCAGGCAGAGGGTTGGATTTGGCCTACAGGGCTGTAGCTTTTCAACCTCTCGGCTAGGGCAACAAACTAGAAGGTGTTGTTACATGCTGAAATACTGGAAGGGAACCAAGAAAACATTCAAGGATTGAGAGACGTTTATTGTAGGAAAACTAAGTTCTAAAAAGCCTACAAAAACAACTGTTAGAACAGTGGATATGAATGAATTATGATGGGGAAAAAAAGAAAGTATAGCTTTCAAATTACTTGGCGGAAAGGGGGAATGGAAATTTACTGGAATTAAAAAAGTGGGGTTTTGGGAATCTTCTGCAACTATGTCATTAAGGGTCTATGAGTAAATAACTTCTGGCATAATAAGGTCTATGATAAAGGTTTGGATATTAATTCCATAATATATTACTCAGTGAGTAATAAGCTGTCATTGATAATCCAAGCAGGCACACCCTCAGTTTAGGACTATTACCTCAGCTTGAGTCAGTGGTCATCTATAATTAGGAAGTGATTTCTGCATCTGCCATCTCCACTTGGACAAACCATAGAGGCTCCAGAGGCTTCATTTGTTGACAAAAGTGGTGAATCGGGCAGGGTGAGGGATTTCGATTCCAGAAGCTGAAGCTCCCTTAGGGACTCCATAGCCAATTATGAAAGAAGTAGCATAAAATAGAAGTCTGTTCTGCTCAAAATAATGTAAAGCAAAGTTTTTGTCACTCATTTACTATGTTGCCTTGAGAAGTCAAGAGAACTAAGAAGCACCGACTGTCTACTGCTTACCAGGCATTAAAATATACAATTTTAATTAAACGCTCCATGGCATTCCTAGCAAGTAATTATTATTATCTCCAGTCCATGAAAGAAAATTCCAAGAATCAGCAAACCCAAGTAACTTGTCTAAGTTTATATAGTTACTAAGACAGAATTCAAACCTGGTTCTGTTTGACTCCCAAACTCAAGCCCTCGTACAAAACCACACGGGCTCCTTGAACTTCAGTTTGCTCATCTGTAAAGAGAAGAAATGTCATTAAATGATTTCTTATGTGTCTTTGGTCTCTAGCACTCTGTAAGTTTAGTTTCATAGAGGCATGATGGCCATAGGGAGCAGGAGAAATGGAAATACGTAATGTGCCTCACCTTGTAACATAATTTTCCTTCCGATTTAATGCCATCATCTGAAACTATGAGATGAATGCTTGTCTAAATTCAAAGTTACAGGATACTACTACTTCAGATTTAAAATCAAAAAGTGTGTGAATTATCCAAACAGACAATATGAGCACTGGGTATTCATTCTTTTCAAACTTTACCAAAAATGTTTTAAAAATAAAATAAAAATTATACAATGTGCCAACAAGCATGTCAGTTATTGAAATTATTAGGTAAAAAACTTACTAATCAGGTTTTTAATCTGACACTTTTTTAACTGACAAATAGTGAAGCCTTTAGAAGTGATTTTATTCTCTTACTGTGCTGCTGTTAGTTAAGTGCTTTGTAGTTTAATGGAAAGCATTAGACTTGTCAAAATATTTCCCACACAATCACTGGGTAGGAGGGGGAATGAAAGACAGAATAAACCAGGTAGAACCCTCCAATGAGGGGGAACCATGAGCAACAACATTCCAGTAAACTTTCTACATTGAAAAGTGTTTCTAAGCGGAATGTTAAACATAAATGGACATGGCAGCAATAATCATTTTGGAAAATCCCTGTGTAGACATTTACTAAATATCATAGTGATACTTATTTTCATTTATATTTGTAATATCTGAGAAACTAATACAACAATTATAATACTCTCCACAAGTGTGATAAAAGGACAGAAGAATGCAGGCTTTATATTGAAAGAAAGGAAAAAAGAAGGAAAGAAAGAGGGAGGGAGAGAAGGAGGAAAGGAAAAAAATGAAATTTTTTGCCAACTTCTGAGTTCACTTTTCAAAGGTTTGGGGTTTTCTCCTTTATTCCTAGTGGAACCTTTGCTTTGTAAAAGTTAAATTGCATGTGCTTAAACCAATAAAGGTCTTATAATAAGTTGTTGCTGTTATTGTTATTGTTTTGCAAAAGGGGGCATTTTTCTTTTCCCTTTTTTCCATTATTTTGAATCCATATTTATTAGGAGTTTAGATCCATCAAGAGAATTCACAGAAAACTTCCATAGCACTATGCTCTCAACTTTATATGCAAGTGTTCTTATACATTTCGTAATGTTCCTAGAATGTATCTGCAGGGTCACTCTTCAATTACGATATCTTGGAGCTAAGTAACATTTACGAGCATTATTTTTATTATATTTGAAACAGAATGAAACAGAATACCACACATTTTGGTATTTTACTTTAAAAATGTTTGAAATCTAACGTCAAACATAAAAATGTAAAGAGAATATACTGTTTTCTTCTTTTCATTGCTATAAGTAAGCTAAAGATTGTAAGTTGTCATTAATGATATTTAGAAAGATATTTCAGCAGATATTTTGTTTACACCTTAAAAACATCCAAATGGGCTGGATGTGGCGGCTCACGCCCATAAACCCAGCACTTTGGGAGGCCGAGGTGAGCAGATCACTTGAGGCCAGGAGTTCAAGACCAGCCTGGCCAACATGGTGAAACCCCAACTCTACTAAAAATACAAAAATTAGCCAGGCGTGGTGGGGCATGCCTGTAACCTCAGCTACTGGGGAGGCTGAGGCAGGAGAATCGCTTGAACCTGGGAGGCAGAAGTTGCAGTGAGCCAAGATCGCACCACTGCACTCCAACCTGGGTGATAGAGCAGACTCCATCTCAAAAAATAAAAATTAAAAAGCAAATACAAATTTAAAAATTCCAAATGATTCAGCTAATTCTTATTCATATTTAAAGATAGTATTCCAGAGCAAAGTATAAGAGCTTAATTTGTTAAATTCTTCTATCCCACAGCCTGCCAAGCCAAGGGTTGAAGACCAGACTTGCCCAAACCCACAGAAAGTGGTAAGATTTCATATGGCTGTGTATGGGAGCTAAGTGCTTCTGTTCTGGTTGGATGTGTAGAGAAAGGGATAGTTAAATGCACAGCTTTTTTGACTTTCAGTTTTCCCTGACATTTTGGGGAAATACAGCTTTCTTAACCTGTGTGAAAACAGCAGATTACAGAGTAACACCTAAGAGGCTAGCAAATAAATATTTTCTGCACTTTTGATGTCCTTATTATGCCACAAGTTAATTTATCTTCCGTAGAGAAGGTAGGGTAAAATTAGCCACAGAGAGTGAAAGTGACTCTAAATCCCTGAATATTATAAGGATATGTGTAAGCATGTAATAATTATGACTTATTCTCTGTCTTTCATGCCTACTTGCTTAATCAGGTGTGATTAAAGCTTAATCAGCTTGGAACGTGGTTACTGTAAATATTATAAATAGATATACCAATTTAAACACTGAATAAAGCATGAATTGCTGCGTGATTTTTATCAAAAAGGCAAGGTATGACTCATCACTTCCTTTCTCTTAAGTAAATGACCTAAATACCATGCTGCACCCACACTAAGATTAAATCCAAATACGTCCTCCTACTTGTCCATCTTTTCTATCAAGTCATCCTATTCTATTCTTTGGATGAGTCCTGTGATTTTTTTCAATGGGTCAGAGCCCATCATGGGTTATTTCATCTCTGTGACACCAGTAAAAATGTTGGATTCAGTTTTTTAAAAATTATTAATTCATCTAAGTAGGTAATATAAGTAAAACAACTGGGGACTTTGGGAATTTTTTTTTTAATTTACAATATTTGAAGACCTGTTTCAATTTGCCAGAGCAACTTATACTTAGATATAATTGCTTTTCCTAATTGCTCCAAATAATTTCTCAAGTTTCTGACTTTCCAGGCAATATGGGATTTATCATAAATCCCTTACAAGTCTAGAACAGAAAGAAATTTTTTAAATGAAAGTGTTTTTCTATTACTTTTCTTCTAAAGATAATAGTTTACATGGCTTCTCTGAAACATTCTGGAAGTAAAATATGAGTGACATAAGGCAAAATTATAATTGTTGAGGATGATATGATATTACGAACAAATGTGTTTATTTCCAGATTCTCAGCTCTGTAGAAGAATTCAATGTATAAATGTCCACATGTAGTGTTAAATTTGTTATTTTTTGTTTTATTTCTCCCAAAATGAGTATAAATGCTATTGGGAAAAAGAGGTCAACACTTCTGAATATAATCAAGATTTAATAGAATAGATTATAATTTACATTTTATAATGCTCTGAAGTTGAAGCCAAAAACTGCTTCTAACCTAGAATCAGGTTGAAATATGTTATTAAGTCTTGATTGAGACTATTAATTTCAACAAGATCCTTTTTTGCAATTTTTATACTTTTGTAATTATTTAAAAGTGCAGCTATTTTAAACGTATGGGAAAATTTGCTTTCCTTCTTTTTTTTTTTTTTTTTTTTACAAAAAACAATACAAAAATTAGAAAAGAGAGTTAAGGAAACTTATGTCTATCTTCTATTATAAACTTTTGGTGATACAAAACATAATGCTACTGAAATAGGTCATAAATAATTTGTATTTCCCTGGAATAGTAGAATTAGATAGGTAATTTACTACAGCAAAGTATTATGTTCTGAATTTTAAAGACAACTTTTGCATGAACTTTAATGCCAAATTACACTTCAAATTTTTAATAATGACAATGTCATGGTTACACATATTTTAAAAAGTACACATTTGTATTTGCAATCATTTTAAATACATGCTGCAGTTTTTCTTATTCACATGATTTTTAAAATCTAATTACCTGCCTTGGATTTTTCTAACTTTTATAAGAATGTGGAAAAGAACCATTTTATTTTACCTGGTAAACAGATGTTAGATTCTACAGTGGTATGGGGAGCTGAATAAGATTTCTTTATAACTAGTGCAGCTGTTCCTAACAGAATTTGAACTTTTTTGCAGATATGAGTCTGACAGGTAGAAAAACTACAGAGCAGCCAGGCTCAGCTGGGTCCTGAACATTTGAAAGACTGTCCCAAGAATCCTGGCAGCACTCAGATGATAGTGTGCTCCTTTCGAAAGTCACTGTATTCATTCCCCGGAAACCAGTATCAGGCTGAGAATTATCTAAGGAGCATTTGGCAGCCAGGAAACTGATTCCAGCCCTGAAAGCAATGTTCTCCAAACTTCATTTACTCCTTAAAAGAATATGAAAATCTCTACAACCGTTTGCAAAAGTTTAAAGTGACATCTAAAATTTGTCTAAAATGTAAATATTACAAATTATGTAACTTTCAACTATTCTTAAATATTGATCTTTTTATGTTGTTTTAAAATTGGTATATAATTTTAAAATGCATCTTATGAAATTTAGATGAGAGAGTGATTTAATTTCCTGTCATCGGAAATCTAAGAAAATAGTAATCCATACATGAACTCATTAACAGCTGGAAATTTTACATCTTCCCTCTATTTTTTAAGCCTATTTTAAAATTTCCCTTTCTCATAAAGTTTTATTCAAGTTGCATATAATTTAATTCACCAAATATAATTTTATTTTATTTTTAAATCTTCTACTAATGACCCTGTTATACTTCTTTGCAGCAAAAATACAAAAGAAATATAATTTTTTAATTTCCTAACAGGTTGTAAATGTTAAAAAATATTTCTTGTGTAATATTACAATTATTATTAGTAAGCATGTATTAATAATGTATCCAAATACATTCTATTATTGAATTGTTTAATATAACTAAAATATTAAAATATTGATAAGTATACATTAAATTTAAAAGAATAAAATTATCTCTTAATGAGTTTTGGTTTTTCCCTCATAGATCTGTATCCAAATGTTACTTATTGCTAGAATAAGTTAGAGTTTGATATTACTTCTATTCTTGTTTGTCATTTTAATTGAGGTAAATGCTAAAACAAACAAACAAAATCCTTATTTATAAATGAGAATGAAAACACTTTTTAATTACAGTTACGACATTTAATTCTTGGACTTTCATACAGCTTTTGTGGCAAAAAATTACTGTCATGCAAAAATATTTTTAAAGATCTGCAGAAACTTTGTTTAGCCCTTCTTCATTTTGGCAGAAGGCAAAGAATTAGAGACCCCCATGATTTGTTACCCAGACATGAAACTCTTTCCCTCTTCCACTCCTACACTAGCTGAAGTGTTTTTCCCTCCAAGACATCTTCATAATAAGATTTCAGGTGGAGGAAAAGCATGGCTTCTTTGTAACTACAGACTCTTTTTTAGGAAAGAATTCACAGGATACGTGTGGCTCTGAAACCATCCTTAACATTATCCATGCCCTTAGACAGTCTTTGTGAACCTCCACATAAGTACTTTTGTTGAGGACCACTGTCTTGTATCTGTGGCACCTTGGTGACCTAAGAAGTATTAAAGAAAAAATAAATAGGAAGATGGGCTGTTTTCATTGCATGCCTACCGATGGTTTTCTACAACATTTTAGTTTGTGATTATTTCTTAAAACCCTGACAAATAGATAAGAAACATAAGTCAGTGTGCTGTACCAAGAAAGGCCTGGATTTAAGAATCCCAAAGCATGGTTTCAACTATTAGTTATATTCCTAATTGGCCTCTGGAAAACATCACTACGTTTCTCTGGGCCTCAGTTTTCTCGTTTGAAGGCTGGGACAGTGTTTCCCAAAGCTAAGTGAGATGACTTTAAGTGGTGTATGTCCAAACTTGACTTGACACATATTTCTTTTATGGTTTATCAGGAAAAAATAGTCTACTAAATCCTTGATCCTTGAATATAGTTTTTTAGAAGGTATCTAAAGCATATTTTAGGTTTTTTTTTTTAAAAAAATCTATTTAGAAAAAATATTAAATAACTAGATATTAAAATTCATGTGTAGGAATTAATGAAGTTTGTGGGAAACTAGAAGACTGACAATTTCCATGGTCTATCAAGGTCTAGCATTATATAATTTTATTTAAAACATTTGGAAGGAAAAAAAAGGAAGGGAGAAAACAAGGAAGGAAGAGGGAGAGGAAGGGAGAAAGGACTTTAAGAAGGCTATATATTTCTAGGTAGGCTTTTAAAACCTCATAGTCATGGATGGAAAATAGCATCCCACGCAAGAAAGTTCAAAAGACAAGTTCAGGCAAATTATTAAGTTAAGCATTAATGAATAGATGTTTTAAAGGCAGAATACCAATTATGCGAATCAGGCTTTCTTAACTCTCTGAGCTTGAGCTAAAAATCTTCACCATGTCTATATAGCCAAGTGATGAGGAAATTTGAGTAATTACCCAGAAAAGGCAGGCAAATAAAACTTAACCACAAGGCTCAGAGGACTGAGTTGCATGCTTACATAGGCTGTCTTTACTGATAGAATTATTCGGGTAATCTAATAACCCCCTTATCACATGGCCTGTGTTGCCACAGTCGATTTCTAATGCCAGACTTTTAGTCAGGATAGCTTACAGAGAATAAATGCTCTGCAAATGGTGTAGGTTTTTCCAGGTTAGTAAAGAAATTCTACTTTTCAAAAAGGTTATCCATTACTCACAGATAAAGAATAGACTGAATTAATGAGTATTCATATAAGCAATTTTCTAAGCTTTATAGATCAAGAATATGTGTAAATGCATCCAGCTAGTAATATTAGGATATTTTTAGCTTCATTATTTTTCTTGTTATATTCAATTTTCCTGAAGTTTTTAGTAATATATTAAGAGTAAAATCTAACTTTCCTTCTTCCTCCTTCCTGTGTCCTAATACTTAAGATCAATAAAACGAAAGTTGCTTAGTCAAATAAAAATATATAGTGTGTATATGCACAGAGGCACACACACACATACATACACACACAAATGAACACAGGTACACATAAACACCACCAAACAAAATTTATTTTAGAATTGCATCAATTAAAGAATGAATCAATCCAAGAAAAAGATGAAAAACATTATCTCAGCTATGCCCTAAGCTAATTCCTTTCTTGTCCTCTTGTCTTATATTCTAACAAATGAAAGTCTCTCTATTTGGCCTAGTCTATAGTGTTTCTCAGGCTCTAAGTGCGTTTTCTCCAAATAACCATAGTAACTCTATGTTTGTTGTTTTACAAAGCATTTTTCCACCCATTTTCTGTATTTAATATAACAGCCTTATGGGACAGGAACACCTAAAGAAGAACTGGACAGTTTCTCTGAGCATTTCCTTTTGCTAGAAAAGTTCAGAATAATAAGAAAAAGTTCAGAACACTAATAACAGCTGCCATTTATTAAACACTTATTACTATCGAAGAGTTTTTAAGCACAAAAATATTTCTTATTCCTCACAACATTGAAAAGAGATATTACTTTATTTTATAAATCAGTAAGGAATGCTCTGTGTGTTAACATTCTCAGGGTTATACACATAGTAGTGGCAGAATTGGGGGCTGAACCTAAATTGATCTTTTCCTGAAACCAGAAGGATTTTCTTCTATTTCAGCCCACTCCCTTACTAATGGTTCTCACTTAATGTTTGTTGAGTGAAACCTAATACTCAGACATGCTCTTTTCAAATGAGCTCAATAGCAGATGTCAGTTCAAATCCCTTAGGTAGTTAGAATTAAGTAGAAATGGTTGGAAATTTCCTTATTGACTATGAGTAATAGTGAGGCCATCTGGGTAACATATAAACCCATTCACACCAATTCTTCTCCAAATGCCCCAGAAGCATTATTACTTAGCAGAGCAGGCCAAAGAAGTTTAACTGGCTGCTTTAAAGGAAAGGTGGGGAACGAGGAGCTTTGCTCTAACATAGTCAGGTCATTCTACTGCCAGTACCGTCCTGGAAGGGTCTGGTTTCAACAGGTGTCAGTCCAGGGACTATTACAAAGAAGGAAAGGGAAAGATAGGGCAAGCACGCTTTTTAAAGTCTTTCCTTATTTCTTCATAAGTTGAAAGGAGAGAGTGTTGGCAGAATGTGAGTGCAGTATATCAAGAAAGGAAATAAAACAATTGAATTAGTGCAGTGTTTTCACTGTTCTGGTACGAATGAAATACATGGGTATATTCAAACTAAATGCTCTTATATATGCATTTTAAACTGGTATTTCTCAATATAAAGATATATGATGAAATGATAAAATTCACGCCAATAATTTGAATTAAAATCTTCTTTATTTAGAACATTAAATAGCAAATAAAAACACCATAAGAAGCTGAAGAGGGTCTGTCAAAGGAAGACCACCAATCTACCACCAGGAGTTGATTTCAGTTCCCCTAAATATCCAAGCATGAGGGAATGCTGGCAATGTGAACATTCAATGGCAAAGTAGCTGAGGATTCTGCAAATGAGGTTGTCATACTCATCATTAATGGAAGTAATCAAGTGCTATAAGCATTCCTTTTTTTTTTTTTTTCTTCATAAGTTCCAGGGTGCATGTGCATACAATCTAAATGCTGGTCTGTTAAACCTATGTGCAAATTTTCAAGGACTACTCCAAAAGATAATAGCAGCAAGCCCACATTCAAATGCTGGAGAAAAGGAATGGGCTCATGGCAATGAGGGAGTTAGATAATGCTTATAAATCACACTTGGGAGGCATTTTCTTCATGTTCACAGAATCTGTAACACCCCTTTGCAGCAGAGTATGGCGTGTTTCATTTTTTATTTTTCTAAGTTAAGTAACAAGTTTAGAGTATATCTAAAATTTATTGGATACTAATTGTGTCCCAGGGCCTATGTTTAGAACATTTATTTGCACTGTCTTATTTAATCCTTACAACAAGCTTATGGGGAAAATTTCATCATTACTCTATGTATTACATGAGGAAATTGAAGATTAAAGAAGTCAAGCATCAATAGCCATGTGGCTGTTAAGTGGACCTCTGAGATCCTAGAACAGGTCAATCTGACTCCAGACTCCTTTAGCACACACTGCATTATTTGATAAGAACATAAGGGAGTTGCCCAGAGCATCTAACCTCAAACCTATCTCTATTAATTCCAAAGTCCTTTATTTTTCCATACCCACATCTTCCTCTATATTGAATCTTGTAGTGGATTTTATTAAATGAAGTGTGGATTTTCCCTAAGAATGTCTACATGAAGTTATTTACCACAAGATGGTTTTCATCCAGATAGAGGTATATCTATCAGGAATAAATATTTTCTGAGCACTTACCATCTGCCCCACACTACAGTACACCGTTGAGTTCACTGAAATGAACCTGATGGCTTCTGGAATTCCAGGCAGCAACAGGTTTCTCTAAATCCAATGAAAATAGGAACTCATAACATCTTCAGCTTACATATTTACTATTAACAGGAAGGGGGAAATAAAATGATTTCATTTCCCTTTGCGCTGTTTGAGGAGCAGTAAAGCCCAGCGTCTTGACTTTGAGTCATACACCTTGAATGGTAGGTTGGGCAAACTGGTGGTCACCTTCAGGTCCCAACCTGTACAGCAACCCACCTTGGAAAGCCTCATCATTCACGGAGGTAAGTGTGCCAGGCTCCACAAACCTGGACTTGCTGGTGAAAAGTCTCTCCAGCCAAGAACAGCACAGCCAGGAAAGGGTAGTGGGAGGTAGAAAGCAAGCTCAGAGCTGGCAAGTGGGCAGAGTGAGTCATCTCTTTGATGTGGAGTGGTTATTCCAAACACAGCAAAGGTGAGCAAGCATTTCCTTCCTCTGACTACCCTAACTACAATGGCAACAGCCCCTTAATGTAGGAAACTGAGTCACAGGCTAGGGAGGTTTCAGAGACACAGGAGGAAAATTGCTAGACTATACTGTAATATCAATTTTACTATGATAAATTTAGTGTCAGCCTGGTAAAATATCATTCTGCTTTATTTGCATAAACTAATTTTCCCTTGTTTCCACAACCTTTGCTCATTGCTCCCTATTCTTATTAGGGATGCCAATTAAGAGATGTACACATAGAGCAAGACCTTTCAGCAGAATTAACTCTTTAAAGGAATCAGTGAATGTGAGTGAAAAGAAGACCAGGATTGCCTTATTAAGAGAATGAAAACACCATAAAGAAAAGATTATTAAACCCACCGGTGGTTCTGGGAATGCCTGGTTCTTTCATAAGAACAGTTTGGTATACTGGGTCAAGCTAGAATTTGCCTGCCTCAGCCTAAATGGATTGAGTTCGTTTGCAGAAAACAGAGGAAAAGCACGCTGTTTCCACTGGTTTCAACTTGGAGCAGGATTGTCTCTTGGTGTCTCAGCATGGGGCCTTCTTTACTCTCCCTGGAAGCAAGGTCCAGAAACATAAGGGCTATGTTTTCTAGACTCCTTATAAGTAGTGCTCTGGTTTAGGGTCTTCTAACAAGAAACACATGCACGAGAAGGTGGAAGAGAAGGCACCGTTATTGCACTGGAGTTAGTGAGCAGGTACAGGGTCATTGGCAGACAGCAGATCTGAGGTTTTGCCAGTGACTTTTGGGGGTCTGCCTGAAAATCATCTACTTAGGTGCCTCAGGCAACTGAGACAAGTGATGAAGGTTCCTTGCAACTCCTGCCCTACCTGAGTTCCTGAATATTTGTGGCAGTTACCCTGATGTTTTTGTCTTACAATGTTCTGTAAACCCTAAGTTAAATTACTTCCTTATTGAATAGCTAAAGAGGTTTCTGTTTTAAACTAAACCCTACCTGTCACATACTTCGAAGGGGCAAATAAGGTATCCAAATAATTCACATTTCATAAATTATTAAGGATCTGTTTTTATGTACGAATTCATCTTTTTCAAATGTTTATATTTTCATTGTGTACAAATTCTTGTAGCAATGACTTACAAAATTTACTATGGAGTCATGAAATATATTTCATGCTTCTCATGATACCTGTTGTATATTAACATATGTTCATCTATCCTATGTCCTCAAAGAGTTCTATATGTTTAGTCTGTTCTTATGTCAGAGAATACAAACATACATACACGCACAACCTGAATTTTATTTTGTAAATTTAGTTGGCTTTGTCTGAATCTTTTCTGAGCAAAGAGTAGGAGAGATCGAAATGCCTGAATTCTTAACAATAGCATCCAAAATTTTGACTCATGTAGGCCAGAGTAAAGAGGCAAGGTGAGTCTTTCAGAGAAAATACAATCTTCGTGAATTAACTTTTTTTCCTTCACAAAGATCAGGCTTAATCTTTGCTCCCTCTTGCCTCTCTCATATTTATTTTCGTTTCCCAAACAGCAAAGGAAATATGCTTAATTTTAGACTTACGTGAATCTCAACATTGTGGGTAAGGGGACTTGTTCTGAGCAGTTTAAATTCTAAGGCCTCATGATTATTGAATAAACATTGAATGAAAATGGATTGAATAAAATATCATGAGATTAATAAGTTTGACATGGTTGCATATGCTTTAGTTTGCTTATGTAGAACATTATAACTGAAAGAAATGCTCTGCAATTTTGTGGATGATGTCATTTGATTATTTGACTTTCCTAGAAAGGAATAGTTTAGATGTTCACTACCCAAACTATATCATCTCTCTTTCCTTTGGGTGTGCTGTAAGATTTTCAATGTAAATAAGATGTCAAAAATTGGAAGCCCAAACCACAGAACAAAGATGGCTTGCAGATTCACCTATGTATTCATTCATTCATTCATTTAAAAAATCATTAATGAAGTTTATATTATATGCCAGCCTCTGTTCTAGGCACTGGGGACATAGCCATGAGCAAAATAAACTAAAATCCCTGTCTTCGAGTAGTTTACATTCTATTGTTGGAAGAGATAGAAAACAAATCAAATAAATAAAATTCGTAATATTAGATGAAGACAAGAGTTTTTGAGCAAAATCAAGCAGGAAAGGAAGTAAGGGGAGAGGATACAATTTCAAATAGGGCGGTCAAGGAAGGTCTCACTGAGGTGAAGACATTTAAGAAAAGACATGAAGATGAAGGAATGAGCTATGTGGCTATGTAGGGAAAGGGTGCTCCTGGTGAGGAAAGTGCTGGTACAGTGGCCTTGAGACAGGAGAGTGCAGTGCACAGCTCAGGAACAGCTGGGTCAATGTGGTGGTGGCAGAGTGAGTAAGAAATTGGTAGGAGGGCTGTAGGAAGGAGGTTAGAGAAGTAGCAAGCACCCGTCTGTAGCCATTATGAAGACTTGGGAAATGATGTGTTCTGCTAACCCAAACACAGTTTAAAAGTAATGTATTTCATAACATTTGATTTCTAATATCCCTAAGATTTGGCAATACTACACTGCACATTACCACATTATGACAGCAAAGCTGAGCAGTAGTTGTCCCTTGATATGGTTTCAGGGCTTTCCAGTGCTTCCTTTTTCTTGTTTTCTTTTTTTTTTTTTTTTGACAAGATCACACGCTGTCACTCAGACTGCAGTACAATAGCACAATCTCAGCTCACTGCAACCTCCGCCTCTCAGGCTCAAGCCATCCTCCCTTCGCAGCCTCCTGAGTACCTGGGAATATAGGTGCATGTCACTATACCTGTCTAATTTTTGTATTTTTAGTAGAGATAGGGTTTTGCCATGTTGCCTGGGCTGGTTTTGAACTCTGGGCTCAAGCAATCTGCCTGCCTCAGCCTCTCAAAGTGCTGAGATTACAGGCGTGAGCCACTGCGCCCTGCCTCCAGTGCTTCCTATTTCCGATATTCTCACACTTGGCCTGCTTTATGAGGACCTAAATTGATTTTTGTTTTGTGTCTTTATAAATGAGGGGTCAATTGGCAGCTGCCTTACTTAGTCCCTTCATAGCCAAAATGTTGATGGAATGACTCTAGGCCTTGGGAGATACAGTCCTGGCAAGCATCTCCTTTTGGCTCCCTTTGGAGTCCACATTGTTCTGTGAACGACCACAAGCCACATGTATTAACACATGACAAAATTTGCTGTCTCATCACAGCACTACACATCCAGGTGTCTGCCACCTGTGCACTCATGAAGACATGTGGCTGTGGGCCAGCACATCATCAACTCAGTTGTTTTAGTTTCACTTTGGACATTCAGAGCTGCCTTATGATATGAGGAGAAGTTTTTAAATAGTTTGTTTTTGTACTCAGAGTTCAGCTTTATTTACAGATAACATTGTGGAATAGAGTTTAATTGTGTATCCATGTGTATGTGTGTGGTTGACATGAACAAGGAGAGAGAGTAAAAGAAAGGGTGTTGTCCATGATCAAATCAAAATAAAATATACTGATTCTTCCATATTTGTGGCATACTTGATCCTCTGCTAACTACCAATAACCGGGATTTGATCTGGACTGGTTGGAAAGTCCACAAGGTCTAAAAATGATCAAATGTCCTCTCTATGGATGATTTTCTTTTCTTAAATATACTACAAAATCTATTCATCCACACCTGATGACTCAGAAGCTATTATATTTTTGTCTTCCTAATTCTGGTAGCCAAAAGTTAGGGTTGAGTCAGTCAAATGTTTCCAAAATGAGTTACAGAATGTACACTTACTCATAATAAATGTCATTGTATACAGCAGACTTGTTCTGGGGCAGCACCAACTTGTGCCTGGGACATTTATATATTTCATTTTTTTTAATGAAATGAACATGAGTAAGAATTACTTTTATAGCTAACCTGACCCATAATAAATCTTCTTTAAAGAATAACATTTAAATCATAGCTTGGAAAATTCAAGTTGAAAACTTCAGAGTAAATTTAACTCAAAAACATTTAAGGTGACAAAGAGACATGGATATTTAATAATTTCTTTAGAACGATTCAGGTGGATAACGGATTCACCCTCAAATGACTGGCTTTGATACTTCTCCCTCGAGTAAGAAAAATTCTTTAAAAAGCAGGAACTGCATTTTAAACTGGTTTTAAAGGGGGTTCCTGGTTTGTTTAGGAATTATGGTTTCTCTAGCTCAGCAAGAGCTCAGTCGCCAAACATACAGAAAGAGACTCCGCAGTGAAAAACACTAAAATAACAGAATCTCATTGGGTATGAGTGAAAGTAAAGGTAGTTGCAGCTATGGCTATAGTAAAAGTAAGCAGAAAACTGAACATTTAGCAAATGAATACACTGTAAATTGTTCATTTGAAAAATGCAAGACGTATTTGTTACAATTCAGTGTCCACTGTTGACTTCCTAAATTGGATTTCATGGGAGAGAGACCCAGAGCCAGAGATTTGTGTGCTGGAAGTTTATTGTGGTACTTTTGGGAGTAAGACCCAGGAGAGAGTGAAAAACTGGCAGAGAAAGAAGTTGATCTGTAATTCAACAGCAATGAAGGCCACAGTCAGTCCTGTGGGGAGCTCTGGAGCTGGGATGGCCTTTCAGAATTGTCCTAAATTGAGGCAAGGAGCTCTCTTTGGCCGAAGGCATTTCTGAGGCAGGGACTCATTTGTAAACCTTCAACAGCTAATGTGGCAGCTGGGGCAATAAATGTCTCAGTCATGAATAGGAAATTTGGTGAGGGCATTCAGCATCCACTACAGTTAATATAGTCTCATCTTTCAAAGACAAGAGACGCTATGGCAGTCAAAATGGTGAATGATGCGTAGACCTCACTGGATTAACACCACATAGTTAGTATCACAGGAAATATGGTATGTTGGGTAATTTGGATGCCAAAAACCTGAGATCAAATTGTAGCTTGATCATTTATTAGCTGCAGACAAGGCAAGCTACATAATTTGTAGGGCCCATTACAAAATGAAAATGTGGACTCCCTTATTAAAAAGGTAGAAAAAGAGTGCCATTAAAAGTACTAAAATAAAAGCTTTCTTCTTCCTTTGACAGACCCTCTTCAGCTTCTTACAGTGTTTTTATTTGCTATTTAATGTTCTAAATAAAGAAGATTTTAATTTAAATTATTGGCATGAATTTTATCATTTCATCATATATCTTTATATTGAGCAATACCAGTTTAAAATGCAAATATAAGAGCATTTACTTTGAATACACCCATATATTTTATTCTTACCAGAACAGTGAAAACACTGCACTAATTCAACTGTTTTATTTCATTTCTTGATATAGAACACTCACATTCTGCCAACATTCTCTCCTTTCAACTTATGAATAAATAAGGAAAGACTTCTTAAAAAGTGTGCATTGCCCTATCCTTCTCTTTCCTTCTGTGTTATAATTTTCAGCATAAAGGATTGGCTCATACAGGGAAGTAACATAAGTACACAAGACTTCTTGGTTGTTTGTGTTACTTAGCACACCATTGCCCGCTTTTTACATTTAAAGCAAATTCTGATTTGAATAGTAAGCTTGCTCAGTCATAGATATGACACACTTACTTTACACTGATTTGGAGTTTTACTGACCTCACACATTCCACAACAGAATTCTGTGCTCATGGGATGGCAAAGAGCACACACTGTGTGTAGCCCATCTGCTTATGCATATGCTCCCTTGTCCCATCTAACTTCACTTACAAAAAACAAATTCTATGCAGCTGCACAGATCATATCACCGACACTGACTATGAAGTTGACTCTAGCTATGGGACTTTGTAAATCATCCAATCCCTCTGAGCCTTAGTTTCCTAATCTGCAAAATTGGGATAATTATACTTAGCATGCAAATTTAAATAATTACCTGAGAACTAAGGAAACAATATATGTAAAATTGTTATACAAGGAGAGAAGAAAACTAATGTATACTGAGTTTCTGAGTCCCGCTTCAGCTATTCCAAAATACTTGCTCAAGATCATCCAAGACACCCTTTATCCCTTGAACCTTTGTAGATTTATTAGTCTTAGGAAATAATTTCTGCCTCTCTGAGTCCCTTCACCTGGTAATACTAACTCATTGTCAAATTCTACCTTTGATGCCACTTAACTTAACAAATGTTTATTGAGCACCTAATATGTGCCATGTGTTATGCAGGGGAGCAGAATGGGGTTCAAGTTAGCAACCATTCTCAAGACTGGTTAATTTCCCCTCTCCTTTGAACTTACCTCTGTCATAGCATGTATCACACTATGTTATATTGCCTGTTTGTATGTCTGCATCCCATCTATATTGTCTCCTTGATCTCCATCATAACTGTAGTACATACACTGTGCCTGGTATATAGTAGATACTCACTAAATATTTTTGATTGACCGAATGAATACTAGCCATTATTGGAATGCAAGGTGAAGAGGTTGATCAGCAGTTGAAAAGATGACCTGGATGAGGAGAGAGGAATGAACTGAAGAAATAAATTTGGATAAGAAATGTATTTCTTAGCATATAGACTACAGAAGTCATGGAAAAAGAGGGGACATTTCAGGGAGAGTATGTATCAGAAGGAAGAAACCTGGGATGGAGCCTAAGCAACATGTACATATCAGGGGAGACATAAGTGGAAGGACCTGAGAAAAAGACTAAACCAGTGCTCACAGTGAGGTAGGTGAAAGATCAGAAGAAGGTGTGATTTCTGAGAAATTAGATGAACTCATTGATTTTGGTGATTAAAAGATATAGATACAATAAAGTAATTTCAGTGCTCAAAATGAACTTGATTAAAGGGTGAATATGATTTCAGGAGGATGTCAAATTAGGTTCATTGCACCATTTACATGAAGACAGAAATAGAGATTTAGGGTCCTTGACAACAGAACTTGTATAGAATCTTAACTATTCTTGTGGCTTCAATGGGAGAAATTGCAAACAGCAAAGAAATATGGAAAAGAAAAGGTCCTTAGAAATGTCCAGACTTGAGGGCAATTGAAGGAACAGTCTACAAGTAGCAAGAGTAATTAAGAAGTGATAACTAGATCTAAGTAGACTGAAGTTCAACAAATGTGCCACCTTTAAAGTAAGCAATAAGTTATGAAAGAGAGGCAGGAAGGATAGGTGTTCCTAGAACAGCTTGTTGGGGAAGGAGAGCAGGAGGTTGCTAAAAGGTTCTTCAAATTCATAGCCAAAGTACCCTGCTGAGAATGAGGGTCTCACAAGTTCGGTCATTCTTGAAAGGAATGGGAAAGGCTTTTAGTCGTTAAATAGGAGAAGAATTGTCCAGAGATATGTCACAGAATTGACCTGTGGCATTAAGTGCCACAGGATCGTGGAAGGCTATAACATTGAAAATGTACTAAACCCACTATTGGGTGATTTCATCCAGCAGTACTCAGCAGGCTGTGAGTAGGAACAGAATAGAATGAGCCATTAGATTTATCCAAGTCTGGTTGTTTACACGGTATGTGTCAGAAGGACAAGAGGACGAGATTTGATGGTTCTGATAAAAGAGGCTTGAAAATGATCAATCATATAGTTCAGTGTGAGTTAGAAAGAAAATACGACCAGAATGGACTTGGTAAATAGTAATAATAAGATACATAACACATAAGTTAATATTTATTGTGTTTTTATTTAAGCCAGGCAGAATGATACAATCTTCTTGTATGTTACCTAATTGAATACTTTCAACTATCCTGTGATATGGGAACTACCAGTAATATATATCACTTTGAAAATGAGGATGCTGAGGGTTAGCATGAATAAGCAACTTAGCAGCTTTTTCAGCTACT
Source organism: Theropithecus gelada (assembly GCF_003255815.1). NCBI lineage: Eukaryota > Metazoa > Chordata > Mammalia > Primates > Cercopithecidae > Theropithecus > Theropithecus gelada. Next base: position 60,111,824 of record NC_037683.1, on the reverse strand, counting down.
AGGTAGTAGAGCTTGGACTTGACTTCAGGTCTTTCAGCTCCAAAGTTGTTCCATTAAAGACCTATAAATATTAATGACAGCAAAGCAAAGATGAAGATGAAAGCAGAAGCTCCCTAGATGAATTGGAGGTTATGTTGAATGGACTGGATATTAGATTTTAAGATATTTCAGAGGTAGGTAGTCCATCCAGAAGATGAAAAGACCTAGAAAAGTTGGTGTGTGAAGGGACTTGTAGGGAAAGATACTGCTTCTGCCCAGGAAGGTGGATCTTGCCTCCAGGCATGGATATTGAGAAACATCCAATCATTTTCAATAAAATAACATGTCTAAATTATATCCAAGCCACAATGCTACACTCAAATTCTCCCTTTTCCACACAGATATCTTCCCTGATTCTCTTTTCTGGAAAGAATTTATTCTTCCTTTGAACTCACATAATTCCATCTTTGCCTGGATCATAAAATAATATTTTGTTTATTTGTATATTTATCTTATTACCCCTGAGCCACATACCCATGAGTCTGTTTCATCCTTAAATTTTCTAAAGCCTCTAAGATAGTTTCTTGCATGTGTAAGAGGATCAATTTAAAAGATGTTGAAAAGACTAACAAATTAAAGCTTCAAACATTTTTTAACATTCAGATGGGAATTGAGTTTGATGTTTCTTTTCTGCCAAAATGTAGTATTTCTAGTGTTTTTATGTTCCTTGAATATTTGAGAGCCTTTTGAACAGAATATAAAGTTATACTGATTTTTAAATAATATTATTGCATTTCTCAACTGAATTTTGAAACTAATTATATGTTAGAGAAATTTCCTAACTGCAAGGTGATAGCATTGCAAATATTTTTTCCTATAAACCTATAAAACAAAAATATAGGATTTTTTCTATTGGAATCTACCTACCAGTAATCACAGCTATATGATTACTTCATATTGACTGACTAGCCTAAGCACTGGAAGATTGTACAGGCATTTAAAAATTATTAAAGCAATGTAAACAAATATGCTATAAACTCCAATTTTAATTGGTGTTTAATTTATTGAGAAAAATGAAGGTGAGATTTTGACACATTTCAGTTTATTCCACATTAAAAAGAAAAGTAAAACCAAGCTTCCAACTTTCATAAAAATTAATTTTCTTCTAAGGAGGAAAACTATTTTATTTGTGCTGTTACTGATGAATTTATATTTAACTATTAAATTATTGTTGTATTACAATTCTGAGCACGTTTCTATTGAATTTAAGGAAGGCCATTTGAGTTTAGTAAAACACCTGCAAATGCAGATGAGTGTGAAATGCTGGCTGCATCTGAGCACATTTAAGATAATGTGTTTATTACTCAATTAAAATCCCAAGTAATCTACTACTTATAAATTAGAAAAAGTTGCTGAATTAAAGCCTAGGTTATGATGCAAAATCAAACTCCTTTATTTGGTGAGTAGAAATGTGAACTTTCCAAAATGGTATAAAAATCAAACATAGTTGCGGCCCTAGGCAGGGGCCTGGCCCTCCCATAGTGCCTTAAGTGGGCTCCTGGAGGTGACCACCCTGCAGGGGTTAGGGGCGCACTGGGGGTTACCAGGAGCGGCTCCTAGGTGTTCAGGCGCCCAGGAGCTCGAGGTCGCACTTTTGGGACACCCCCACCCCACTCCCTGCCTGGCCTTAGGACATGCCTGGAGGCAGGGTCCACCTTCCAGGGCAGAGGGTCTTTACTCTCCTCTCCATATCAGGGCAAAGGGCAGTGTTTGCCCCCAGCCCAATCCCATTTCTGTTCCCTCCCTTGGACAAGGGGCATTGTGGGGGGTGAGAAGGATGGTCCTTCCTCTTGAGTCGGGAAAGTGCATAGGGGAACTATTTAGGGCTGAGAACTTGGGCAAAATGAGGAAAATGAGCGTAGGAACTGGTTTTGGGACGCTTTGGTGACTTGAAAGGTGGTCTGTCTCTTTGGGGAAAAGAGGGGAGGGTCTCCCACCACCGTGTATTGAGGCATGATGACAAGAAGGTGTCACATGTTGCTAGGACTGACCTCTTCAGCTCCATTTGCAGCCTCCCCATGGCCTGGAGGGGTGGAGGTCGGTAGAATGGGAGGACTTTGCCTCCTTTCAGGAAACAGACCGGCTCCTGGGCTGTCTCAATGCCTCCGGGGCTGGAGACTGGCTCCTCCCAAGATCACAGCCAAAATTGGAGGTGATGCTGCAAACAGCACTCCTGATTTTGCTTTGTGGGGCGGGGGGAGGGGTAATGAGACAGTTGGAAGATGGAGATCAACCGGAGAGCAAGAAGCTGGCTTCTCAGGGAGACGCAATCAGTTACCAACTTGGACCTATCCATCGTCCTCCAAGGACTTCAATGACAGAAGAGTACAAGGTCCCAGAGGGCATGGTGAGCCTGATCTTTGGCAGAGGGGGAGAACAAATTGACAAAATCCAACAGGATTCAGCCTGCAAAGTACAGATTACTCCAGACAGCAGTGGCCTACCCGAGCACAATGTGTCCTTGACAGGAGCCCCAGAATCTCTACAGAAAGCAAAGATGATGCTGGATGACATTATGTCTCGGGGTCATAGGAGAACCCCAGGACAGTTCCACAACTCCCACAGGGGCCAGAACGGTACCGTACAGGACATGGTCCCTGTGGGGAAGGCCGGCCTGGTCATCGCTAACGGCGGGGAGACCATGAAGCAGCTGCAGGAACGCGCTGGAGTGAAGATGATCTTAATTCAGGATGGTTCTCAGAATACCAATGTGGACAATCCTCTCCGGATCCCTGAGGATCCTTACAAAGTGCAGCAAGCCTGCGAGATGGTGATGGACATCCTCTAGGAACGTGACCAAGGCGGCTTTGGGGACCGGAAAGAGCAGGGATCTCGGATTGGCGGGGGCATCCATGTGCAGGTGCCCAGGCATTCTGTCGGCGTGGTTATTGGCCGGAAAGGAGAGATGATCAAGAAGATCCAGAATGACGCTGGTGTGAGGATACAGTTCAAGCAAGATGATGGGACAGGGCCCGAGAAGACTGCTCATATAATGAGGTCCCCAGACAGGTGCAAGCACGCAGCCCGGATCATCAACGACCTCCTCCAGAGCCTCAGGCGTGGCCCCCCCAGGCCCTCCAGGGGGTCCAGGCATGCCCCCGGGGAGGCCGAGGAAGAGGCCAAGGCAACTGGGGGACCCCTGCGGGGAGATGACCTTCTCCATCCCCACTCACAAGTGCGGGCATCATGATCATCGTAGAGATCTCCCGGCAGCTACCACCCAACGGGGATCCCAACTTCAAGTTGTTCATTATCCAGGGTTCACCCCAGCAGATCCACCACACCAGGCAGCTTATCGAGGGGGCTCTTCAATCAGGGGCCACCTGGGCTCCCCCGCATGCCAGGGGGCTCCCTCCTCACCAGGGCCGGGGCAATAACTACCCTTAGTGGCAACCACCTGCTCCTCACGACCCAAGCAAAGCAGCTGCGGCTACCGCGGACCCCAACGCCACATGGGCCGCCTACTACTCACACTACCACCAGCAGTCCCCGGGCGCGACGCCGGACCCCGGGGCTCCACCCGCTCAAGGTGAGCCCCCTCAGTCCCCGCCCACTGGCCAGTCGGACTACACTAAGGCCTGGGAAGAGTATTACAAAAAGATCGGCCAGCAGCCCCAGCAGCCGGAAGCGCCCGGCAGCACGACTACACCGAGGCCTGGGAAGAGTACTACAAGAAGCAGGCGCAAGTGGCCCCCGGAGCGGGTCCAGGAGCTCCCCCAGGCTCCCAGCCAGACTACAGTGCAGCCTGGGGAGAATATCACAGACAGTAAACCGCTTACTACGGACAGATCCCAGGTCCCGGCGGCCCCCAGCCACCGCCCACGCAACAGGCACAGCAACAGGCTCAATGAATCGAATGAGTGTGAACTTCTTCATCCGTGAAACATCTTTTTTTTTTTCCATTTTTTTTTTTTTTTTTTTTTTCTGTTTGGGGGCTTCGGTTTTGCTTGGCGAGAGAGCGATGGCTGCCGTGAGGAGTATTGGGGAGCCCTTGAGGCAAGCACGGGGGCTCAGGGGAATGGGAGTGTGCCAAGCCCTCACTCTCTCGCCCGCTCTGAGTCTCACATACTTTTTCTTTCAAAATTGGGATCCTTCAGGTTGAGCCAGCCAGAGAAGATGGCGAGATCTAAATATCTGCCAAAAAAGAAACCTTACAAATTAAAAAAACAAAGAGCAAAGCAGAAGTTATTAAGTTTTATGTATATGTATGTATGTATACATAAAAGTCTCTATTCTCCACCCCTCGGCATTCCTGAACCTGCCTCTCTGACAATAAAGCAATTCAATTTCTCCCACCCTCGGCCCTCTTGTGTTTAAAATAAACTTCTAAAAAGAAAAAAAAAAAATCAAATATAGTTAACATTGATTTTATTTTCTAGTTTGACAACTCAAGTCTTCATTTCCAAGCATGGCAATCATGTTATTGTGCTGAGGATGCCCTAAGAAAATACCACAGACTGGATGGTTTAAACAGAAATTTATTCTCACAGTTCTGAAGACTAAGAAGTCCAAAATCATGGTGCTGGCCAATTCAGTTTCTGGTAAGGGCTCTCTTCCTGGCTTGCTGAGGCTGCCTTCTCACTGTGTCGCCACATGGTAGAAAGAGACAGCTCTGGTGTCTCTTCCTTTTCTTGTAAGGGCACCAGTTCTATCAAATTATGGCCCCACCCTTGCAGCCTCATTTAATTTTTATTAGTACCTTATAGGCCCTAGCTCCAAATACTATACTGTCACACTGGGAGTTGGGCTTCAACATATAAATTTTGGGAGGATTACAAACATTTAGTCCATAACAACAATTACATTAATTTATTAAATTAGGTATCTCTTCTATTAATTTGCCTAGCTATTGGCCTATTTAAGTTGTTCTCAAATAGATTACATAATGTTTAAGAAAATACCAATGCCTAGGGCCCACTTAGAGAAATTTTGATTTAACTAATCTGAGATTAGCATTTTTGTTCTTGCTGCTGTTTTGTTCTTAGCAGCATTAGCATTTTTGTTCTTGCTGCTGTTGTCTTTGTTATTGATGAGCTGCTCATTTGGAAAAAAAAGTGACTTTATGTACTTTATTCAGTCATCTATATCTAAAATATATCTGAGTTGCCCAATACATCTTTCTTAATTGAGGTAAAATTGACACACAATGAAATCTAAAGATTAATATAATTAAATGAGTTTTCATAAATATATAGACCCATATGAATATTATCCAAACAAGACACAGAATATTTCTGTCACCACAGAAATCTCTATAATTTCCTCCTCCAGGAAACCCTCTTCCTTCTGAGCAATCATAGTTCTGATTTTTTTCACCATAAATTAATTTTACCTATTCTTGAAATTCATATAAATGGCACCATGCAGTATGTACTCTTTTGTGTCTATTTTGTTTCATTTTGATAATTTAGATTCATCTATATTGTTGCATTCTTATTTGTTCTCTTTAATTGCTATCTAGTACTTTATTGCATGAATATATCATTATTTGTATATCCATTATCCACACTGTTTCCAGTTTGGAGCTATTATGAATAAGTTAGTATGAACTTTTTTATGCATGCTGTTTTATGGGCACATGTACTTGTTTTTCTTATGTGTATGCCATGGAGTGGAACTGCTAGACTGTAGGGTAGATGAAAGTTGAACCTTATAAGAAACTGCCAAGTACTTTTCCAAAACATTTGTGTCATTTTACACTTTCAGCAGTAATGAATGAAGGATCCAGTTGCTCCATATTGTTTTGTTGACTGTCATGGTAGCTCTTTAACTTTCACCATTTTAGCTGGTATGAAATGGTATCACTGTGGCTTTCATTTGGATTTATCTTTTCATGTGCTTATTGGTCATGCATGCATCCTCTATTTTGTATATTCAAGTATTTTGCCTATTGTTTTAAAATTAGAGTTTTTCAATGAGATCACTTGGACACGGGAAGGGGAACATCACACACCGGGGCCTATTGTGGGGAAGGGGGAGGGGGGAGGGATGGCATTGGGAGTTATACCTGATGTAAATGACAAGTTGATGAGTGCTGACGAGTTGATGGGTGCAGCACACCAACATGGCACATGTATACATATGTAACAAACCTGCACGTTGTGCACATGTACCCTAGAACTTAAAGTATAATAAAAAATAAATAAATAATAAAATAAAATTAGGTTTTTTATCTTTTTATTATTCATTCGAAGCAGTTTTTATATGCTCTGGATAAAAATCCTTTGCATTTCAAACATTTTTTCCCAGTCTGGCCTTTACTTTTCATTTTCTTAATGTACCAGCTTTTAGAAAAGTTTACCAGATGCAGTCATAGAACTATTACTTTCTGCCATATTTCAGGCCCATGTTTCTCTCCTTTTCTCCAGTGTTTCTAGATAAGAATTAACACTGTTTGACAAATTTGTTTCATACATGCTCATTCATTTAATAAGTTGACAATTGTGTTGAATTTGGGTCACTTTCTATTTGACCCTTTTGTCTCAATTTTGGTGCAAGCTAGAGCTTAAACTTGAGTAAAGCATGGCATATTCTGGATGGTATACTAGATTACAGTCCAGTTGGATGTTAAATGAATCCAAATGTTATCACTTCTTATTTTAATAAATTGCTTTCAATAAAAAATTCTCCAAAATCCAGAGTCAATCTTTTCCCTCAAATGATCTCACATTTAACCACTACGCAGTGGATCACACAATAAACACCATTTGGATTCTACTGTAAATTGTCTTCTAGGTATATTATTACACAATCATAATGTCTTCTAGGTATATTATTATACTTTATAACAAATAAATTTGTTTTAAAATTCTTCATTTGGCTATTTTTGACAGAAAAATTCCATCAGAATTTTTTTCTGATTTTACGATGACTGAAAATTCCAGAATACATAATTTTTTTACACGTTAGCATGACAGCATGTTAAATTAAATGAGGCCATCAGTTTCAAATGATGAAATCACATTAACTTTAATGGAAGCCAACAGTTGTGTCCATACTTATGACAGAATGATTGTGGAAACGTTATTACTTTCATTCAAACATTCAGGACATCCTCAATTCTTCCGCCTCCCTCAAACTCCTGAGACTACTAGCCACCAAGTTATGTCAACGCTCCCTTCAGGATTTGCCTCTAATTTTGTCCACAGTGTCCCATTCCCTCTGCCATTTATTTCATTGCTCCTGATCATTTCTCACCTTCGCTTTTGCAAAAACCATCTAACTTGTCATTCATACACCAGGTAGATCCCTTTATTCTCTGAAACATTGCCAGAATGATCTTCCAAAAAAAAACCCTGCTCAAGTTGCCTCCTTCTAGTAGGTTCCAAAGGCTCCCTCATATCACTAAGACTCCAAAACTCCTCAGCATGGCAACCGAGCTCTGTTATAGATTAGCCCTCTAAATTTCTTGGTACCACATTCATCTCCTGCATATGATACCACATATCTTTCACTCCAGGCACATCAGGTTCTCACTTTTCCTTCCCTACTTTTACACAAGTTTGTACCGCTTTCTCACATCCACTTCCCTTCATTACACCTGCAGTAAGCTTAGCTCGTTCCAAACACAGAACAAAGACAGCCTCCTTGCTTAAGAATTCTCCACTTCTTGCTCCTCAAGTGTCAGAACAAGAAGATTATTTGTAAAAGCACAATGCAGACTGATTTCTACAAAAAAAAAATGTAAGATATTAAAGATTTTAAAAATTGATAGGATTGCAAGGTAATGGTTAAGAGTTTGGAATCATAGCTGAGTTTTAGATCCAATTTCCTAGACCTAGTTGTGTTATTTCGGGGAAGTTACTTACGTTTATTGCCTCAGTTTTCTCATTTGTGAAGTAAAAGTGTTTCCACCATAAAAGATACTTGTGAGGATTTTTAAAAATCACGTATATAGAAGAGCTTAGCACAGTATCTAGAATATAATAAATATTCAACAAATGATAGCCATTATCATTCTTATTGCTATTGATGGATTAAATGGTTGCATGCAGAATGAAAGAAAAGTATCTAAAGGTTAGGTATTGTAGAGAGACAAAATAACTTTTCTGATTAAGTTTGTGAAAAATAGAAGAGGATAGGAATTAATGCATGAGAATGTGGATTACAAATTAAAATCTCTACCCCATTTTTACAAATACGTAGTTTGTAGAACAAGAAATCAACATATATAAGAACACCAGAGAACCTAGAAATATCTATTACTATAAAATTGCACAAACTAACTATAAAAGTGCAGTATTGTTTGTAAACTGGCACCAATCTAAAATTTTGTATATAGACAAACATAATTATTGTACTAGTTTCATTCTAGGTCACGAGACAAATGATTTACCTTTTTAAAAAATTATTATGTTTACAGTGCTACTAACAACCAATGTTGTATCCAAAGAGTCTTCAGTGTTCTGGGGTGAAGAGGATAAAACAGAAATTACCCACTGCCAGATTTAAATTGCTTGGTCTTGTGACTTGTATTAAAAAATAATGCAAATTTTTTTCATCAATACATTGGTATATGTTTGAATATAAAAATATTTTTATTTAACAAGTAGTAAATATTGCCAATCTAGGAAGATGGGCTGTGTTCCTCACTTATCCCGGGAACACTGCTAAAAATCTTTGATTTGGGATAAATCAACATTTTTAGGTCCAGAGCAAACAACAACAAAAAAGTGTACTAAAACTGTCCACTTCTTCCAATTGTCTTAAGTTTATACTTATAAAAAGATTATAAGGTCATCACACAATTCAATTTGATTTTTTTTAATCAGTCAAAATTGCTTTCATGCATTAGATATAAAAATATTCAATATAAAAAATAACTTAGTGGTTAAGTTATTGTTTTCAATTTTGAGTCAGTTTGGTCTAAGAAATAATAGTAATAACAATAACGAATACTTCCTTACAAGCATCAATGTAATTTTCAAAAATTTCCTGTGAATAACACTTGATTTATTTCATTTCCCTGCATATGCAAGTTCCACGGAGCCATGAATATGCCTATATTACTCTAGATAGAAATGAGTCTATTGGCTTTGTCTAAAACAATAGACTAACAATAAATAATTATTTGTAATATAGATAAATTCGTCTTTGCTTTACAGAGGAATTAGATACAAGATTTGCAATATGTTCTCTTACTAATAAATCTTAATCTTTTTGAACTTATAAATCCCTTTGTGATCTAATTAAAAGCTCTGAAACTTTCTTTCCAAAAAATACTTGTATTTGCATATAAACCACATTTTGAGTAGTCTTATCTACTCATAGACTATGAAGTTTGTTCCATGAATCCCAAGTCAAGAAGCACTCCCCTAGTGTATTTAGAATTTAGTTTAACTGTCTTTGAAATCCAATTTCCAAATCACTTTTTAGGGGCATAAACAGTATAAAATGGCCAGCTATCTCTAAGAAAAATACAGAGTCTTTTGGAAGTTAAGAGACCTCTTGGTGCCTAACACAAGCTTTATAATGGGCTTCATAGATGCTGGAGACTCAGCGAAGCCTGCGTATCCCGTTGGCTTCAGCAGGACTGCCTGCTGCTGGGGCTTGCCTTGGAAAATCATCCTCAGCTCGCCTCAACTTCTGCCCTTCCTTTACCTGGGGTAACATTTTGCCTAAATAACAACCAAGTGAGAAATATCTTTTGTTTGTACTCTTTTCCTATTTATTCACGCTGTGAAAATCTTTAGCAGGTATGATTTGATGAGTGCCTCTCTCTATGATATTTTTGCTTTCTGAATCTGTAATTTAGTGATAGCCTTGTGTTACATGTCAAAAGCATTATTTATGCATTTATTTAACAAATACTTACTGAGCTCCTACTCTATCCCTAGCACAGTACTATAATGGTGGGGGGGGGGGTGTCCAGTGAATAAAATCAGAGTCCCTACCCTCATGGGGCAGATAGTCTATTGCGAGAGATAAATAGTAATCAAAAGGAATATCACAAATAATTACAAGAATCATAGTGCTATGGAGGAGAGGTACATGGAGCTATGAAAGGATATAATTGCCCTGTCGGACAAGTCAGGAGGTCAAAAAAAGAATTGGATATGCTGAAATTTGAAGAAAGAGTTAACCCGGTGGAATGGACAGGAGTAGAAAAGCATTCCTGTACAAAAGCCTGTGTCCTCTTCTCTGTCCTGACTTGCTTTTGCCTTACTCTGTGCTCAGATATTTGCTTCTTGCCAGAACAGCCTGTACAAAGGCCCTGTGCCTAGAGAGCAAACTAATTACAGGTACAGCTGTAGTTCCTACAACTTTTGCTACTATGTACTTTTTAAATCACAGACTTAGGACCTTAAGGTGCCCCTTAGACTGGAATTGCTCCTCTCCTTCTGTGTCTAGATGTGGAGGCATATGTTTAGCTGGAAGGAGGAGCTGTGGATCGCAGCATGAGAAGAGCTACCTACCACCGGTTGTGTGCTTCTGGACAAATCACACAATCACTAACATTTCAGGTCTTGTTTTCATTGGGAGAATCCATACAGGAACATTTTAGCAAATGTCTTTTTCAGGTAGTTGTAAAGAGACTTAAAAGTATAGTGGATATAGGTGGTGGTGATAATTTCTGTGGTAGAGGTGGTATTTCTCTTTTAAATCAGCTTTTCTAAAACTGAGTCCTGCTCAATGTTCGGCATAAAATAATTAAATGGCAACCACAGGCTTCTGCTGTTGTGAGAGGGGCTAGACATGGAGAGAAGCTTTTTAACTTTAAGGCAAGGTATATGAATCTGTACAAGAGAGCAGCCATGTGTTGGCTTTCAAATAGAACACAGAGCCAGTGTGCGTGTTGAAGGAGAGGAGAGGTCTTTAGAAATCTCCTCCTTCACAATATGCACAGGAGGGTACTGGTCTACAGAGAGAAGGCAGCCTCCAAAGACAACATAGTTTACAGCACAGGAAGTTCAGGTAAGAGAGCTAGAAGTGGGAATTTGCAAAACATTTCAAAAGGAAGCAAAATTTTTGGAAGTGTCAAAGAAGAACAATGAAGATGTTATACTTTGTGCAAGTTTAATGTTTTGGCCAAGATTTCAGCAAGAAAAACATCTGAGCACAGACCAAATAAAGTAAGGGGAAAGCAAGTCAGGACACAAAGAGGATCCTTGCTGGACCAGCATAGCATCTTTTCCCCAGAGGCAAGGAGTGGCATCATCCTAGCTTCATTTTTTTCTTTTTTTCTTTTTTTTTTTTTTTTGAGACAGAGTCTCACTCTGCCGCCCAGGCTGGGGTGCAGTGGCACGATCTCTGCTAACTGCAACCTCTGCCTCCTGGGTTCAAGTGATTCTCCTGCCTCAGCCTCCCAAGTATCTTAGATTTTGGGATATACCACCACACTCAGTTAATTTTTGTATTTTTTGTAGAGACAGGGTTTCACCATGTTGGCCAGGCTGGTCTCGAACTCCTGATCTCAGGTGATCTACCCACCTCAGCCCCCCCAAAGTGCTGGGATTACAGACATGAGCCGCTGCATCTGGCCCTAGCATGATCTTTAGAGGCGAGGAGTGGAGTGTCACCTCAGCACCCAGCTTATGCTCTTCTTAGTGTGTAGAACGTGCACAAAGAGTAAACTTTACCCTGATCTCATATCGAAATAGAGGTTCAGATATTCTCAGCAAGTCTTTTTGCCTTTATGAATTCTTGTGTAAAACAAATTTTTACAAAGAGGTACTTCCACTTGGTAAATCCTTCCTGATTATTATCCAAGACTTTGGTGTGAAGATTAAACATAATCCACTAAGGAACCACCCTAACCAAATTCTGTCTTGATTTCTATTTGGTAACCTATGTCTTAACTTAAATTACTTCTGTTAAATTTTAATGTTCCCAAACAACTTCTGAAGTAAGTTATCTATTTACAGCCAATGAGAGTGGGAACAATTCTGATAGAATCAGTTACTTCCAATACTTATTGATACATTGCTTTCTATCTGGGACCCAGCATTACTTACCTCACTCACAGACATGGTTAACATGTACATAACCTACTGGTCTATGTTACACTGTTTCACGTTCCAGCTGAACAATACTTCCCTTTAAGAAGCATCAGAGAACCCAAATTACTACATGATACCTGACTCAACTTGTTCCTCTATTGTAGCATAAGATTAAAGCATTTTTTCATCTACTTCTCCCCTAACCCCCAGTCCTTCTTAATCCTCTATCTGGCTGATTCATAACAGCTGTTAAATAACTAGACATTTAGGTAAAGGCAAACTGAAGCTATAAATCAATGTGTGTGATTTAATAACCAACTCTTTCTGGCACAGCGTGCTCATACCGTCTTGGTTTGCTTTTTTTATGCTGACTTCAGCTGCAGCATCTGTATGAAGGGGTTTAGCACAATTGTAAATACTAATCTCCAGGCTGCCAGTGTCATTATGGAAATAGATACAAGTAAATGAAACTCACAGTACATTTCTAGAGACACTGTGGGTGATTTTGAAGACATATGTATCTTCCAAGCTGTTACAACCTTCCTGAATGTGAATATTTCTTAGGACTGTCTCGTTGTAAACTACAGAAACCAGCATCAGCTAGTTTAAGCAGAATAGGGGAATTAGAAGGATACAGAATGTCCAAAATGTCTTATAGAACCCAGCTGCAGGGATGCAGTGGGGCCTCAGGAAGGGGCTGACACCAGAGCCTAGAAAGCCATCGAGATTTTCTCACCATTTTACCTCTCTTCCTCTCAGTCATTTCTCTTGCTGTCTATTGACTGGTTTCCTCCACGTGGCAGACATTGGCTAGTTGTTCAGCAAATTCCTTTTTTTTTCTTCCGGGGATATATCTAGACCACATGGGACATTAGATGTAACCACGTAGCTCAGTTCTGGCTTCCACTTCAAATTCTGACCTATAGGCTCCCATGAAATTCTGTACTCTCTATCTCTCCTAATCTACTGGCAGAACGATGAAAACTAAGGCCTTGGAGGAGGTTAGGAGCCACAGGATAAAAGGAGATTGATCCCTGAATAATTGCACGTCCCCTGCCGTATCATCAACACCTCTCTCCTCCACCATGGACTTGGTGTTACTGAGAAGTGAAGTGCTATCTGTTAAGTTCTACCCTATTCCGTTAAGCTATTATGATTTGAAGATTTATCTTTTATTGCAGTTAGTATCACTCTAAATCTTCTTTCCTTGTGTGGAAAATACCCAACCTGTGGCTTCAAAGCTTATAATTTACAAATACAGCCTCCTACCAACGAGAGAGAAAAAAAAAAAAAAAGCCTTTTCTCAATTGGTCTCAATTCCAAATTTTCAAAAATCAGACCCGGATTGAACGAACGGGTCAACTCCTACCCTTGATACCCTCAACTTCGGTAAGGGAGGTGAGGTTGTCATGCACAAAGTGGCCACTAGAGGGTACAGTATGTGAACATGAGCTTTAAAACCAAGACTGAGCCTTGTGTTCTTATTTTAGCTCTGCTGCTAACTTGCTGAGTAGTCTTAATGATTGCACTTAACCACTTTAGGCATCAGTCTCCTCATATCAAAATGAGAAATTTAGATGAAATCCTTTCCAAAATATTTTCCTACTTTAGTATTATATAACCCATAAGATTTCTTACTATGCTCAGAAAACAACTCTTACACAACAAAATCAGAGTTTCCCTGAATATCTTTTGCAGTTTAGCACGCAATGCTCAAAATATCACAGCATTTTTTGTGGCTTCCCAAATACCTTGCTTAGTGTCCTAACATCATAGGAATGAATAAGGATACCATTCTAAAAGTTAATCGTATATTCTTTGTGAAGTACACTAATGGCTTCCTCTGCTGAACTTTCTTAAGAATTTCATAATTTCTAGGACTGTAATTTCTAGGACTAGATTATACTATATACATAATCATATACTATGTGTTGATTAAGAGCACAGATTCCAGAGCTGGATTGCCTGGGTAGATCTCAAGTCTACCATTTACTAACTGTGGGATAATATTTACTTTACAGAGTCATTGTGGGGATTTTTTAAAATTATATATATGTGGCTCTAGCACCTAAGTGTTCAATAAATGTTTGCTTAAAAGAAGAATTTCACTTCTTCTATTGTAGTTATTTAAATGTCTGTCTACACCAATAAACTTTGAGCCCCTAAAAGCCAGATACCCAGTTTACTGAACTTCTTGTGATTCAGACTCTAGCCTAGAATTTAAGCACATATCTGCTTAATAAATAATTTTAAATGAGTAAATGAATAGATGAATGGTACAGTCATGGAGCACTGAGTTTGCCTTACAAAAATACAAATAATCTATATTTTTGTCATTTTAAGTTCCTTCAATTAGTTACTTTTTATTACAGATAATTCTTCATAGGCTAGAGGAACATTCCTTTATGAACAGCCTTAAGGTATGGCCACTCTTCCACCGCAAGATTGATCGCATGAGGCTACAGATTAGCATCACTTGGGGAGTTGGGGAGCTCTTTAAATATTCTGATGCTTGGGTCCCACCCAGACCTAATAAATTAGAATCTTAGTGGTGGGGGTAGGGCCTATGCCTCAGGATATTTTTAATGCTCCCCTGGGCAGCAGTCAGGCTTGAGAACCTCTATTCTGGCTTATCTGTTTATTTTGCTGTGATATATTAAGGATATGTTTCTTTCATTTTTGTAACTTAGATTTTTTACCCTTTCACTTGTTCATCACAGCCCATTAGGCACTGTGTTACTCAGAGTTCTCCAGAGAAGCAGAACCAACAGGATATGTGTGCTTGCATGTGTGTATGAGTATATCTATGTGTTTGTGTTCATGTGTGTGTATGCATGTGTGTGTGTGAACCGACAGGATCTGTACCACATCCTGTTAGTACACATATCTTCATATATATAAGAAGAAAGATTTACTTTAAGGAAGTGGCTCACACAGTTGTGGAGGCTTGGTAAATCCAAAATCTGCAAGGGTAGACCAACAGGCCGGAGACCCAGGGAAGAGTTGCAGTTCGAGTGCAAAGGCAGACTGCTGGAAGAGTTCCCTTTTGTTCTGAGGAGTTCAGTCTTTTTCTACTAAGGCCTTAACCTGATTGAATGAGTTTCACCCACATAATGTAGGGTAATTTGCTTTACTCAAATTCTACTAATTTAAATGTAAATATCATCTAAAAAATCATCACAGAAAAATCTAGAATAATGTTTGATGAAATACCTGGGTACTGTGTGACCTAGCCAACTTGACACATACAATTAATCATCACAGGCACTTGGGACCTCAATGTTTGCCATTTCCTCTGCTTAAAAATGTTTTCCAGTAGCTCTATGTACGCTTCAACAGGGCTTGTTTTATGATAATCTCCTTCCTGTGGTGGGGATTATGACTGCTCTCCTAACAGAAGCAGGAGAGGCAAACCTGAAGTGGGAGGGTTAAAAGTCTGACTCAAAAGCACACTGTCACAATAGCCTGGGGAAGGTTCTGCATGGCTGCCTTTGTCTGCCAGAGTTCTCTTGTTTCACACTCATCTCCCTGAGAATGTCTCTTAGAAGACTCAGCTGCTACGTCAAATGAACGTACACATTCATCTGTTCTTAATGGGAATTACATCCAGGAAATCTTGATTAAAACCAGATCAAAACTGCCAATGTAACCAAGAGATTCTCCTCTGGAAGTGACACAATAACTGTCAATACGCAATTGTACTTTCCAAAAATGATGATTCCAAAATGTGAATCTAATCAGAGTTCTGAATAAAAAGTTTACATGGTGTTTTCCTTGCTTGAATGAATGAAAATCTACTTTAGAATCCAAATACTTGTACAAACCTTACCTGTGATTCCAAAATTGAAATTATTTTGGAAAAGTATAATTGTTAAGCAATAGTTTTTCATCTAGATTGAGCAGTCAGAATATCAGAGGATCTGTATCCCCATAATTATTGGAAATGTGCTCAATTCACTTGGCCCCAAGCATTTAAAAATAGGTTTTGTATAAAAAGTCTGTAAAACCGATTTTGTGGCCAACATACTTTCACAACAAAAGCCCAAACTAGAATAGTGTTTAGACTGAATTGGAGTTTTAAAATAGTCAACAATTTTTGGTTAATCTCTCTTGAATCTGTTAGATAATCTTTATAATTTTCAAATTGAGGGACTTTATCTCTGATTAAACTGAATGCTTTATAGATTGATTAATTCTATGAAATTTTGAGATCTTTGAATAATAACTTCTGGTTTATGTATTCATATGTTAAACCATGCATCATCTTTATAATTGAGCTAAATTACCAGTAACATATGACTAATAATCCCACTTATTAAAAGGATAATTGCTAGCTTCAAAATTAATACTACTATCCCAATCTAGGGACCAACTGCTGCTAATGTTACAATGGCATGGAATGCCTCCTCCAAACTAAAAGGATCACTCTGCTGACTGACTAAAAACTTACTGTAAAAATTGAGTCATAACCCTTTTTAACAAAATAAAATGTTTGTAGGGCATATCTTTAGCTCAAAGTAAATTAAAATTAGGCACAATTTCAAAACTGTCATCAGATTTTTGGGGATGGGGAGCAAGCTGGTAGATTAGGAAACTACTGACTCCCCTTAAGAGTATTGGAAACTACCTGGCTGGAAATATAAAACTACTTACATCAGGTTTTCTCATACTGCCTTAGAGTTTTAGACGATTTACATGGCAGACGAATATAGCATAAGTTCTCAAGCAATGTGTCAAGATCACTTGCAAGGTACATGACAAACCATTATTATGACAAGAATGAAAAATATGAAGATATAAGATTTGTAAAACTGTTTCCTCTCTCCCCTTTGCCCCTACTTCTAAAGAGAAAGGCTTCTTGTTACCTGAATTAGTACTTTGAATCCCTGCCCCTGTGTTTTACAGAATGCAGGTAAAGAGGGAACTTAAAAATTAATAGAAGGAAGACAAGCAAAATTGATCTACAGGCTAAAGAGCTAAGCCAGAAAGCAGAGGGGAGAGGGATAAAAATTTAATTACAGAGGCCTTGTGAGAGTTGTTGGGGAAATATGAAAAGAGAGATAGTTGGAGGCATCTGGGGATATTTTGGAAAAACTAAAATAGAGATGAGGAACAAGGATTTATTTTAATGATATTTCCTGTGCATTATGAATGTAGGGTCTTTTTAGCATTTCAAGATAAACGAACTAAAGAATAAATTGCTTCCCAATCATTTTGAATCCCAGGCTGATGTTTCACTGAATGTGATTCTTTGCAGACAAAGAACCACTGAGAGGCTAAGTTTTATTTAGGTTAGATCACTAACAATAAAAATTTACATATTTTTTTAAAAATCAGAGTAACCTTACTTTTATTCAGTTGCACTCTGCTATGTTTCCATAAGTAGGAAGAAAAAGGTAAAGTTAAAGCTCTCTTGCCAGAAATGACACAGCCCATAATGGCAGCTGGTATTCATGTATTGTTATTAATTGTGGCAGTTTCAATGTATTGGTTACAAAACAAACTATTAGAAGCAAGAGAAGCAAAGTTGATCTACATTATACATACCATAATCTCTAAAAAATATAATCTGCTCTAGTCTCTTCTATCATTGATATAAAGAAATACTTGAGCCGGGCACAGTGGCTCATGCCTATAATCCCAGCACTTTGGGAGGCCAAGGTGGGTGGATCACTTGAGGCCAGGAGTTCAAGACCAGCCTGGGCAACATGGCAAAACACTGTCTCTGCTAAAAATACAAAAATTAGCCTGGTGTGGTGGTGCATGCCTGTAATCCCAACTACTAGGGAAGCTGAGGCATGAGAATCGATTGAACCCAAAAAGTAGAGGTGGCAGTGAGCCAAGATTGTGCCATTGCACTCCAGCCTGGGAGACAGAATGAGACTCTATCTCCAAAAAAGTAACTAACTAACTAAAAACTTGAGACTCGATAATTTATAAAGAAAAGGTTATTGGTTCATAGTTCTGCAGGTTCCACAGGAAGCATGACGGCATCTGCTTGCTTCTGGGGAGGCCTCAGGAAACCTACAATCATGACGGAGGGCAAAGTTGGAGTAGGCATTTCACATGGCCAAAACATGAGCAAGAAAGTGAGGGGGAAGTGCCACATATTTTTAAACATCAGGTCTCATGAAAATTCACTCATATGAGACCTGGTTGTTTTAATGTGAGGACAGTATCAAAGAGATGGTGCTAAACCATTCACCAGAACTCCACCCCCTTGATTCAATCATCTCCAACCAGGCTCCATCCCCAACATTGGGGATTACATTTCAATAGAGATTTGGGTGGGGACATGCACCCAAACTACATCATTCCACCCTTGACCCCTCCCAAACTCATGTCCTGCTCACATTTCAAAATAAAATCATGTCTTCCCAATAATCCCCCAAAGTCTTAACTCATTCCAGCATTTACTCAAAAGCCCAAAATCTGGAGTCTGATCTGAGACAAGGCAACTCCTTTCTACCTATGAGCCTGTAAAATATAAAACAAGTTAATTACTTCCAAGATACAGTGGGGGTACAAGCATTTGGGTAAACATTGCAATTCCAAAAGGAAGACATTGGCCAAAAGAAAGGGGCTATAGGCCCTAGCAAGTCTGAAACCCAGAAGGGAAGTCATTAAATCTTAAACTCCTAAATAATCTCCTTTTACTTCATGTTCCACTCCAGGGCACACTTCCACAAGGGGTGGGCTCTCAAAGCATCGAGTAGCTCTGCCTCTGTGGCATTACATGATTCAGTCCCCACAACTGCTCTCATGGGCTGGTGCTAAGTGCCTGTAACACTTCCAGGCACACAGTGCAAGCTGTCAGTAGATCTACAATTCTGGGGTTTGGAAGATGGTGGCCCCTTCTCGCAGCTCTGGTAGGCAGTGCCCTAGTGTGGACTCTGGGAGAGGGCTCTAACCTCACCTCTCCCCTCTGCACTGCCCTAGTAGAGTTTCTCTGTACGGGTTCCATCCTTGCAGCAGGCTTCTGCCTAGACACCGTGGCTTTTCCATACATTTTCTGAAATCTAGGTGGAGGCTCCCAAGCCTCAACTCTTGCATTCTGCACAGTCGCAGGCTTAACACCACATGGAAGCTGCCAAGAATTATAGCTTGCACTTTCTTAAACAGCAGCTTGAGCTGTATCTGAGCCCCTTTGAACCATGATTGGAACACAAACAGCAGAAATGCAGGGAGCAGTGTCCCAACAGTGTACAGGGCAGTGGGGCTCTGGGATTGGCCCATGAAGCCATTCTTCCCTCCTAAGCCTCTGGCCCTGTGATGCAATGAGTTGTCTCTTAAATCTCTGAAATGCCTTTGAGATATTTTTCTCTTATCTTAGCTATCAGCACTTGCTTTATTTTCAGTTATGCAAATCTCTCTAGCAAGTGGTTCCTCCACAGCCTGCTTAAATTCCTCTCCCAAAAGAAAATGTTTTTTTCTCTGTAACATGGTCAGGCTGCAAATTTTTCAAACTTTTATGCTGTTTCCCTTTAAAATGTAAGTTCCAACTTGAAGTCATTTCTTTTCTCCTGCATATAGGAACAGATTGTTAGAAACAGCCGTGTCACTCCTTGAACACTTTGTTGCTTAGAAATTTCTCCTGCCAGATACCCTAGGTCATCACTCTCAAATTAAAACTTCCACATATCCCTAGGGCATGGACAGAAGCCAGCCAAGCTCTTGGCTAAGGCATAACATGCATGACCTTTGCACCAGTTCCCAATAAGTTTCTCATTTCCATCTGAGATCTGGTCAGCCTGGCCTTCACTGTCCATATCATTATCAACATTTTGATCACAAGCATTTAACCAGGCTCAGAGACAGTTGCAAACTTTCTCTCATCTTCCTGTCTTCTTCTGAGCCCTCCAAACTCTTTCAGCCTCTACCCATTATCCAGTTCCAAAGTCACTTCCACACTTTCTGGTATCTTTATAGCAATATTCTACTCCTCAGTACCAATTTTCTGTATTAGGCCATTTTTTTATTGCTATAAAGAAATACCTGCGATTAGTAATTTATAAGAAAACAGGTTTAATTGGCTTATGGTTCTGCAGGCTATACAGGAAGCATGGTAGCATATGCCTCTTGGGAGGCCCCAGGAAGCTTTTACTCATGGCAGAAAGCAAAGTGGGAGCAAGCACTTCACATGGCAAAAGCAGAAGCAAGAGAGCAAGAAGGGAGTACTGCCCTCACAATGGTTACTGAGTTCTCACAAGATCTGGTCACTTAAAAGTGTGAGGCACCACCCCCCTTGCTCTCTTGCTTCTGCTTTGGCCCTGTGAAGTGCTTGCTCCCAATTTGTCTTCTGCCATAAGTTAAAGTTCCCTGGGGCCTCCCCAGAAGCAGATGTGGCCATGCCTCCTGCACAGCCTACAGAACCATAAGCCAATTAAACCTCTTTTCATATAAATTACCCAGTCTTAGGTATTTCTTTATAGCAATGCAAGAATGGCCCAGTATACCCCACCAAGTTTGAATCAGGAAGAAGTAGAAATCCTGAACAGACCAATAGTGGGTGGTGACACTGAATCAGTAATAAAAAATATTTCAACAACAAACAAAAAAGCCCAGGACCAGATGGATTCACAGCCAATCTCTACCAGACTTTCAAGAAAGAACTGACACCAGTCCTACTGAAACTATTCCAGAAGATTTAGAAGGAGGGCATCCTCCCTAACTCATTCTGAAAGCCAGAATCACCCTGATATCAATGCCAGGAAAGGACACAATAAAAAAAAGAAAGCTACAGACCAATACCCCTGATGAACATAGATGCAAAGATCCTCAACATAATGCCATCAAACCAAATCTAACAGCACATCAATAAGATAACTCATCATGATTAAGTGGGTTTCATTCTAGGAATTCAAGGATGTTGCAAAATACCTAGGAATATATTTAACCAAGAAGGTGAATGATTGCCACAAGATGAAAGAAATTGTAGATGACACAAACAAATGGAAAAATATCCCATGCTCATGGATTAGAAGAATCAGTATTGTGAAAATAACTATACTGCCCAAAGCAATCTATAGATTCAATGTAATTCCTATCCAGATACCATTGTCATTTTTCACAGAACTAGAAAAACAAATTCTAAAATTCATATGGAACCATGAAAAAGCCCTAATAGCCAACACAATCCTAAGCAAAAAGAACAAATCTGGGGGCATCACATCACCTGACTTCAAATGATACTACAAGGCCATAATAACCAAAACAGCATGGTACTGGTGTAAAAGTAGACACACAGACCAATCGAACAGAATAGAGAACCCAGAAATAAAGTCAAATACTTACAATCAACTGATCTTCAGCAAAGCAGACAAAAACCTGCACCAGAGAAAGGACACCTATTCAATCAATGGTGCTGCAATAATTGAATAGCCACATGCAGAAAAATGAAACTGGATCTCTATCAATCACCATATACAAAAATTAACTCAAGATGAATTAAAGACCTAAATGTAAGACCTGAAATCATGAAATATTGTAGAAGAAAACCTAGGAAAAACTCTTCTGGGCATTGGCATAGGCAAAGAATTTATGACTCAGACCCCAATAGCAAATGCAACAAAACCAAAAAAAAATAAATGAGACTTAAACTAAAAAGCTTCTGCACAGAAAATAAATAATTAAAAGAGTAAATAGACAACCTACAGAAAGGGAGAAAATATTCGCCAACTATATGTCCAACAAAGGGCTATTATTCAGAATATACAAGGAACTCAAATAAGCAAAAATAAAGAAATAGTATCGTTACAAAGCAGGCAAATGACGTGAACAGGTATTTTTCAAAAGAAGACATACAAATGGCCAAAAAAAAAGGAAAAAAAATGCCCAACATCACTAATCATCAGAGAAATGCAAATTACAAACACAGGGAGATACCACATTACTCCTGTCAGAATGGCCATTATTAAAAAGTCAAAAAACAACAGATGTTGTCACAGATTCAGTGAAAAGAGAACTTATACACCATTGGTGGAAATGTAAATAGGCAGAACTTCTATGGAAAACAGTATGGAGATTTGTCAAAGAACTAAAAGTAGATCTGCCATTCGATCCAACAATCCTACTTCTGGGTATCTACCCAAAGGAAAAAAGTCATTATATCAAGGACACCTGCACAATTCACAGTTGCAAAGATATAAAACCTACCTAAGTGCCCAACAGTCAATTAGTGGAAACAGAAAATATTATATATATACACACCAAGGATTACTATTCAGCCATAAAAAGAATGAAATAATGTCTTTTGCAACAACTGGGATGAAACTGAGGCCATTATCCTAAATGAAGTAACTCAGGAATGGAAAACCAAATATCGTATGTTCTCATTTATAAGTGGGAGCTAAGCTATGGGTATGCAGGGGCATACAGAGTGGTATAATGGACATTGGAGAATCAGAAGTGGAGAGAGTGTGATGGGGGGAGAGGGATGGAAAATTGCCTATTGGTTACAATGTATGCTATTCAGGTGATGGGCACACTGAAATCTCAGAATTCACCACTGTACAATTCATCCATGTAACCAAAAACCACTCGTACCCCTAAATCTATTGAAATTTTAAAATAAAATAAAAAATGTTACCTTCATATTGTTTTCTATCTTATTGATGGAATTTTAACACAGCTGGTACTAGAGTTGGGGGTAGAACTCAGAATTTTTTATTAAAAAATATATTATAATGACCATACTATCACTAATACAAAAAAGTCAACAAAAACTTAGTACCATTAACATTTCCTTCATTATCTTTTCACCAGATACTCAGATATGTTATAGGAAAATAATTTTCATGGTAGACAAATTTTTTTATCAACCAGTTAAACTGTCATCAGTATTTTCTATATCAATTAATAACTACATTATTTGATAAAACACCAGAATTCTCATTCCCTAGTATTCAAAATATGCTTCATGGACCAGCGGTACAGATGTCACCTGGGAGCTGGCTAGAAATGCAGAATCTCAGATTTTACCTAGCTCTACTGAATCAGAATCTGCATTTAACATCGTGCAATGTGATGAGCTGTATAACATTATAGCTTTTGAAGCACTATTCTAACTTACACAATTTTTTCAGGCGAACCAGTGACTACCTGTAATAGAATCGTCTAGAATGTTTGCCAAATATGCACCTCCTAGATCCCACCTGAAATCTAACAGGTCCTTCGAATCTAAGTTTTTAAAATAATATTCTATGTGATTGTGATGCATATTAAAGCATGATGAACAAGGTGCTGTGCACTCTTGTGTTTCAATATTTTTACCCATCTGCTGCTTTATTTATATTTAGCTCGAAGCCCATAATCACACGGTTATTGAGTTTGCTGTACTTAATTGGGTTTGTTGCATTTCCTTCATTTCTGTTATTACCTCACCCTTCTTAGGCTATCCCATGCATAGATAGGCTCATTACACTTGGAAAACCTTTTTGGGCTATTCTTACAGGCTTTTCCTGTCTTTCTATATTTCCATTCAATGATTGGAGAAAAAAGGTTGAAAGTGGATGAAAACTAGGTTCCCAGGGCTTTTTATATCTTGAATGTAAAAGTCCCTCCCAAAGAGCCACCAAGAAACCTCTCTGTAGCTCTTTCCTTGGAGGACTTTTACAGAAAATACTTTTTAAATTTACTTCCAAAATATACTTTAAATTCATAACAGAATGCTAAAGACTTTCAGCCTAGTTTAAGAAAAAGGGCAATGCAAGAAAAACTACAATAATTACTTCCAGTGCCTTCTCTACCATCTATTAGCTATTGGCCTTGGGCAGATTATGTAACCTGTCTGAGTCTCCTTGCCTCATTTGTGAAATGAGGATAATGATACCTGCCTGAAGGTTGGGCATTGCTCCAGATTGTCCCTTGGTAACCCTTCCAGCTCTGACATCCATGATTCCATTATTCTGTCAAGTCAACATATATTGTAGTAATCACCATTTTGTGTTTCCATATGCCTGGCTTCTTTCTTTTTTTTTTTTTTTTTTGAATTTATTTATTATTATTATACTTTAAGTTGTAGGGTACATGTGCATAACGTGCAGGTTTGTTACATATGTATACTTGTGCCATGTTGGTCTACTGCACCCATCAACTCGTCATTTACATCAGGTATAACTCCCAATGCAATCCCTCCCCCCTCCCCCCTCCCCATGATAGGCCCCGGTGTGTGATGTTCCCCTTCCTGAGTCCAAGTGATCTCATTGTTCAGTTCCCACCTATGAGTGAGAACATGCGGTGTTTGGTTTTCTGTTCTTGTGATAGTTTGCTAACAATGATGGTTTCCAGCTGCATCCATGTCCCTACAAAGGACGCAAACTCATCCTTTTTTATGGCTGCATAGTATTCCATGGTGTATATGTGCCACATTTTCTTAATCCAATCTGTCACTGATGGACATTTGGGTTGATTCCAAGTCTTTGCTATTGTGAATAGTGCTGCAATAAACATACGTGTGCATGTGTCTTTATATCAGCATAATTTATAATCCTTTGGGTATATCCCCAGTAATGGGATGGCTGGGTCATATGGTACATCTAGTTCTAGATCCTTGAGGAATCGCCATACTGCTTTCCATAATGGTTGAACTAGTTTACAATCCCACCAACAGTGTAAAAGTGTTCCTATTTCTCCACATCCTCTCCAGCACCTGTTGTTTCCTGACTTTTTAATGATCGCCATTCTAACTGGTGTGAGATGGTATCTCATTGTGGGCAAAGACTTCATGTCTAAAACACCAAAAGCAACGGCAGCAAAAGCTAAAATTGACAAATGGGATCTAATTAAACTAAAGAGCTTCTGCACAGCAAAAGAAACTACCATCAGAGTGAACAGGCAACCTACAGAATGGGAGACAATTTTTGCAATCTACTCATCTGACAAAGGGTTAATATCCAGAACCTACAAAGAACTCAAACAAATTTACAAGAAAAAAACAAACAACCCCATCAAAAAGTGGGCAAAGGATATGAACAGACATTTCTCAAAAGAAGACATTCATACAGCCAACAGACATATGAAAAAATGCTCATCATCACTGGCCATCAGAGAAATGCAAATCAAAACCTGGCTTCTTTCTTTTTCTCTCCAATTTGTCATCTCCTTGCAATCACACATGCACACTTCTCTCTTATAACTATTTCTATTATCACACATGCAAACTCTTTCCTTATAACTATTTCTAGTGAAAATGAATTTAGAACATTGTTTTGGAGAAATTTACTTTCACCATAAGTGTAAAATATACTTATTTTTAAGATAATTAGCCTGCCACAATTAAAAAGCCATGTGTCTATTAATTATCTGGTTAAGTGGATGCAGATGAAATAAATGGGTGTGGGTAAAGACCCATACTTGAGATATTTAATAGAAGCCACTTAATTTAACTACCCACTGAGCTCATCTAAAATGCATGACAATAAAATGGTAAAGTAGAGCCTCACAGGTTTCACTTGCAGTGAGAACAATTCAGCAAATATCACTAGTGAATAAGAAATCAGTAAAATTCAATGAGCTACTGAAACATGCAAGCTGAACAGATAGTTCCTTTAAATATCTGAATATGAAAAATGATCTGATCTCATATACATTTGCTGAGTTAATTAGAACTAAAAAAAAAACCTCTGAACTCTGTTTACATAGCCTCTTACATTTTCCAAAGTAGAGTAACAGAAAGGAAAGGTGCTTGTTAAACTACAGTAAGACTTGTCTAAGTGACCACTTGTACTTTGAAGAATTCTTGTTCAACATTCCCTGAACGCTACACTTAAGCAGCTGCTATAGTAGTGTGCTTATAAAAGACTTTGTTATACTTGTTTCTTGCTATGTATCATGACTGCATGATATACTTACTAAGAGCAGAAGCACTGGAATCAGACAGACCTGCATATGAATCTTGGCTTACCACCTATGTAACATGGGGCAAATGTAAGTTTTCTCATCTGCAATAACACTAATAACACCTTCCTTAGAAGAATATTGAGGATTAAAGGAAATAACGTATATAGGTCATGCATTTGTCCATTCTTTTATTCAACAACTGCTTACTCTGTGCCATCTATGTGCCAGGCATTATGTGAGTGCTCAATATTTAGCAGGGCATCAGCTACACCAGCCCCTACCTTCATTGAGATGACATTCTGGTAGACATATCTGCCTGTTGCATAGTAATCACTACTGTTGCTGTCATTGTTGTTTTTTTCCTAAATGTATATTACTTTAATCCAAAATTAAATGCTAAAAATACTATTAAATATTTTAAAGGCACAACAATAAATAAGTACTTTGCCCATGTTGACATCTCCCATGTCCACATGCAGATCTTCTGAACTCAGCTCTTATGCGAAGGAACTAATCCTGAGCTAGACAAGCAGGATTGAGATTCCATCAAAAGGAATAATTTAAAATGAGTTTTAAGATTAGAGTTGTATTGAAATTGCCCAAAACAGCAGTATAGGATGATGCTTAAGAACATGAACTCTGGCGGGCCGGGCGCGGTGGCTCAAGCCTGTAATCCCAGCACTTTGGGAGGCCGAGACGGGCGGATCACGAGGTCAGAAGATCGAGACCATCCTGGCGAACACGGTGAAACCCCGTCTCTACTAAAAAATACAAAAAAACTAGCCGGGCGAGGTGGCGAGCGCCTGTAGTCCCAGCTACTCCGGAGGCTGAGGCAGGAGAATGGCGGGAACCCGGGAGGCGGAGCTTGCAGTGAGCTGAGATCCGGCCACAGCACTCCAGCCTGGGTGACAGAGCAAGACTCCGTCTCAAAAAAAAAAAAAAAAAAGAACATGAACTCTGTAGCCATTTGATTAGGTTTGAATTCAAATTCTGATATTTGCTAGCTTAATGACTTTGAGTAAGTTACTTAATCTATTTCCACCTCAATTTTCTCATATGTAATACAGGAATAATGATAGTTCCTACCTCAAAGAGTTGTAAATATTAAATTACATGAATTAACTCATTTAATATTTACAACAACACTTTGAGGTAGGAACTATCATTATTCCTGACTTACTGTTTTATAGGTTGTGTAGACTTAAGAATGCCTACACATTAACATTAACATTATTAAGTGTATAATGCTAATTATATGTATTATATGTGTTAATTAAGTGTATAATTATACATATAATTGTATAACATACAAAATTATACATATATAAGGTATAATACGTTATACATATATAATGTACATCATATATACAATGTATATATAATATATACTTAATATAAATGTATATATAATATATACCTAATATGTGTGTATATACACATTATATATAAAATGTGTACATACATTATACATATTATACATTATATAATGTATAATATTAATGTTAGAGATAAAGAAAACTTTAATAATGAGAATTTCACTTTAAAAAGTATGTCATGCCTGTAATGGTTACATTGTTAAAAACAACATAATTTGAAAATATTATTTCAATATTCAAGAATTAGTATCTGATTCAGCAAAGAAGTCACTGACATAATTTATTAACCAATAAAGTGAGGCTCTGACTTACATCTTCATTACTTCACTTTCATCTTGCTAATTAATGTAAATGAAAATATTAACCAACATTCATGTTGGAACTTGTTATGGGACTGATGGTTTAGAGAGAGCTACTTAGGTGAAGGACAGAAACATTTTTGTGGGAAGATGGCAATGTCACCAGTATTCATTAGGTGAAGCAGCAGTGTCATCATCCCCCAAAAGTATTTTATCCAGAAACTGTTCAATAATTTTGCTTTGTCACTCTTTGACAGGCCAGAAACAACAATAATCTGGAAAGGGGGGACACTGTTCTTATGGAATTTGTACTGGGGGCTCATAAGACATTCTATTTCTTCCTCTCCATAACCCCTTTTCAGGTCAAGTTAAATTTCCTTTGTTATCCTGAGTTTATAAGGCTAGGTCAATTTTTCTGTAATACGTTTTTCCAGTTGAGGAAATTATGCTTTGGATTCAATAATATGTACCCACAAGGGAGAGAATATGGATTAAAAAATAAACTTAATAATATAACTTAGAATACTCAGTCTGGAGGGGACCTGAGAGATTGTCTGATCCACTGCAGTATTGACCATATTCACATTATACTTTCATAATGTGCTTTTATTGTCAGGAAGATTAATAACATCAGGTGTTTATAATACTCTTTTCTCTTAGTTGTGTTTAAAATTTTCCTTTATAAAAGATATTAAAAGAAAGCTAACAAAATATTATTTATATAGAGAGAGTATATTAAATTGTTCTTAGCACCATCTACACTGATGAGTCTTTGAACAGATAACTATCAGCCTGATATGAACTTGAAAATTATTGATCATTAATATTGTGGAAAAGTCTATGTTTACATAGCTTCAGACCATTTTAGCACAAGTTGGAAGGATTTACAACATTGTCTCTGTCTCTTATCATCTCATCTGATCAAACTTTGTTCACTTCTTTCTCACCCAGATATCTCATCAGATTACTTTAACGCTCAAATTTCAGAAAGAGCAGAGCAAACCTCTCAAAGTTTGAACCCGTAACTATTCTAACTGACAGCTCTATTGATGGCTGGGTTAACTCTGAAAAAATTTGTCACTCATCTTCTTTAATCTTGTCACCCACCTACCACCAACACTAGCAACATTCTCCCATTTTAGTGGTCTCTCATACATTTCCAGAACTGATAATATTTCTAGGAAATGTGTAGCAATGCTTCTCCTAATAAATCCCCAGCTTTCATTTTTATATTAATATAAGGCAAAATGTATGTATCCTCCCAACATGTTTCATAGCCCTGAACCCAGACTTTTAGTTCTACGGAAATTACAGTTAATGTTAGAGATTAGGTCTGGTGCTTTTGAAGGCATGTTATACAGATTATTATTAGGCATTTGACAGAAAAAGGACTGCTTTACTGCAAGAATTCTGAGAACCTTAATGTACTAACAAAACTGTGATTTCCTAGAGGGTTAAAGAACACAGCATTTTCCAAATGTATGTGCTCATGGGAACCTTTTCCCTGGAACACCCTTTGGGATCAGTATTTTATGAAGTATGTTTTGGTAACTAATAACATCCTCAAATAAGATCTAGAGAGTAGTAGTTACTTGTCCAGAATTCCTCAGATATATATGGTAGAACATAGGTATATAGGGTCTACTTGGTAGACTAGAATCCTTGAGTAATCTTTTGCACACCCAGGTTTTTAATACTTTTATGTGGGTCCAGCCACACCCTTTTCTTGGTTCTTATAATAATCAATGGACCATGTAGACCTAGTGACCAGTAAGAGTAAACGTTGCTGTAATGTGGAACTTTATAAATGGGGCTCAGTACAAGGGACCTCTAATTTTGTTAAAATAGAAGATAAAAGGAGGGCCCTAATATGTCCCAGACAAAAGATACAACAAATAGCAAAAACACATCATTCAACAAATTTTGTTGGGCATTTTTAATATGCCACGCACTGTGTTAGGCCCTCAGTTTAAAACCGTGAACAAATTAAACACAGCTCCTGGCATCATGGAATTTACTGTCTAATGAGGGATACCCACTAGTGAATATGAGACAATGCAACATAGGTATAGGTTGAAGTCAAAGCACAAATGAGGGAAAACTAACTCAGACTTGAAAGGGAGAAGGTTGAATAACACTTCACAATGATGTCCAAGATGACTCCTAAAAGGTGAGAAGGACTTAGGTGAAGGTGAAAGGGGCTCAGCACAAAGGGCTCTAAACTAAGAATATCTTCAAAGGCCCTAAGATTAAAGAGAAAGTCGGGCAGGCAGTTTGTCATCCCAGCACTTTGGAAGGCTGAGGCACGAGGATTATTTGAGGTCAGGAGTCCAGAACAGCCTGACCAACATGGTGAAACCCTGGCTCTACTAAAATACAAAAACTCGCCAGACGTGGAGATAGGGGGGCGCCTATAATCTCAGATACTCAGGAGCCTGAGGCAGGAGAATTGCTTGAACCCAGAAGACAGAGGTTGCAGTGAGACCACACCACTGTACTCCATCCTGGGTGACAGTGAGATTCTGTCTCAAGAAAAAAAAAAAAAAAAATGAGAGAGAAAGGGAGAGAGAACATGATATGCTTGAGGAACGGAGAGCGTCTGAGGTAGAAAGGGTGGGAGGTGAGGCTGGAGTGATAATGCTTGCTGGTAGAGATTTGGGGTGTTGAAGTGATGAGATGGGGAACCACTGGCCTGTTTTAAGAAGAGGAGTTCTGCATTGAAAGGCTCACTGGAGTGCTGAGTGGAGAACTGGTAAGAATAGAAAAAACCGGGTGGAAGGCTATTGTGGTTATCTTAGGAAGACATAATGATGTCCTATGCTAAGGAAGTAGCAGTGTGGATTGCGAGAAGTGAGA
This sequence comes from Theropithecus gelada, assembly GCF_003255815.1. Classification (NCBI taxonomy): domain Eukaryota; kingdom Metazoa; phylum Chordata; class Mammalia; order Primates; family Cercopithecidae; genus Theropithecus; species Theropithecus gelada. The sequence goes on along the minus strand of NC_037683.1, from coordinate 60,081,476 downwards.
AGAGTGTGAGGTGAACTAGCAGAACTTGGCGGTTGACACGTTGAGAGGTAAAACGAAGCAAGTAAAGGATAAACTAGAGATGGCAAACCACTCACAGAGTAAGAATGCCAGTGGGAAGAAAACATCTGAAGAAGAAGAAATAAGAATATATTAACAGATAGGTTAAGAGGAGACTTTTACGATCATATTTCTTAAGTTAGCATTCCATATAAACCAAATGCAAAATGTATATTAAAGATGCATTTATGCCTCATGTCATATTGTTATACTACTGTTACACATCAGTAGGAAACATAATGGTAGCTATTTCCTTTGACATAAGTTAGTAAAATTTGAAAACAATATTTGCTCCTCTCCTGGAAATTTTTAGATTATTTCTAATCCTCAACTAATGGGCATTATCCTGGCTTTCTTGGTTTTAAATACATATTTTGATTACATAAAAGAAAAACTAAATCTACAGTTATCAGGCAGAAACAAATATAAATTGTGAGCTATAGATGAACTAAATTTTCTGACTTTTTAAAGCCATTGTGTGTTGTTTTATACTTCCAGATTGCCTTATACACCTCTTAAAATCTTTTTCTTACAGTTGGTATAAACCCTCTACATGGAAATACCTACCATTATAGCAGCTGGTATTTATAGCAAGTAACAAGGCTGAATTAAACAATTATTATCTCCATTTTGGAATGGTTTATTAAAACAATAAAATCCTTTAAAGAAAGTACTGCATGTTGCTCAGGCACGGTGGCTTATGCCTGCAACCCCAGCACTTTGGGAGCCTGAAGAGGGCCGATCGCTTGAGGTAAGGAGTTCAAGACCAGCCTGGCCAACATGGTGGAACCCTGTCTCTACTAAAAATACAAAAATTAGCTGGTGGGTAGTGGCGCGCACCTGCAACCCCAGTTACTCAGGAAGCTGAGGTAGGAGAATTGCTTGAGCCTGGGAGGCGGAGGTTACGGTGAGCTGAGATCCCGCCACTGCATTCCAGTCTGGGCAATGGAGTGAGGCCCTGTCTCAAACAAACCCCAGAAAGTACTGCATCTTAAATGATGCCCAAGTAGTACTAATTTTGTTTTTGCTTCTTCTTTTCAGACAGAGTATCACTCTGTGGCCCAGGCTGGAGCACAGTGGCGATCCCTGCTCACTGCAACCCCCACCTCCAGGATTGAAGCAACTCTCCTGCCTCAGCTTCCCAAGTAGCTGGGATTACAGGCGCGCCACTATGTCAGGCTAATTATTTGCATTTTTAGGAGATATGGGGTTTTAAGAAACAGGACCAGCTGGATTTCCTAGGCCGACTAAGAATCTCTAAGCCTAGCTGGGAAGATGACCACATCCACCTTTAAACACAGGGCGTACAACTTAGCTCACACCCGACCAATCAGGTAGGAAAGAGAGCTCACTAAAACGCTAATTAGGCAAAAACAGGAGGCAAAGAAATAGCCAATCATCTATTGCCTGAGAGCACAGCGGAAGGGACAATGATCAGGATATAAACCCAGGCATTGGAGCCAGCAATGGCTACCCTCTTTAGGTCCACTCCCTTTGTATAGGAGCTCTGTTTTCACTCTATTAAATCTTGCAACTGCACTCTCTTCTGGTCCATGTTTGTTACAGCTTGAGCAGAGCTTTCCCTCACTGTCCACCACTGCTGTTTGCCCCCTCCGCAGACCCACAACTGACTTCCATCCCTTCGGATCTGGCAGGGTGTTCTCTGTGCTCCTGATCCAGCGAGGTGTCCATTGCCACTCACAGTCGGGCTAAAGGCTTGCCATTGTTCCTGCACGGCTAAGTGCCCGGGTTCTTCCTAATCGAGCTGAACACTAGTCACTGAGTTCCACTGTTCTCTTCCATGACCTACGGCTTCTAATAGAGCTATAACACTCACTGCATGGCCCAAGATTTCATTCCTGGAAATTCGTGAGGCCAAGAACCCCAGGTCAGAGAACATGAGGCTTGCCACCATCTTGGAAGTGGGCCCCAGCCATTTTGGAAGTGGCCTGCCACCATCTTGGGCATTCAGGGAGCAAGGACCCCTTATCACTTTCACCGTGTTGGCCAGGCTGGTCTTGAACTCCTGACCTCAAGTGATCCACCTGCCTCAGCCTCCCAAAGTGCTGGGATTATAAGCGTGAGTCACCTTGCCTGGCTATTTTTGGAATCAAAACTAGCAACATGAAAAACTGACCCCTAAAAGTTATTTAAAAATTAAAACACACTTTGGGAGGTCGAGGTGGGTAGATCATGAGGTCAGGAAATCGAGACCATCCTGGCTAACAGGGTGAAATCCCGTCTCTACTAAAAATACAAAAAATTAACCAGGCGTGGTGGTGGGTGCTTGTAGTCCCAGCTACTCCAGAGGCTGAGGTGGAAGAATGGCCTGAACCCGGGAGGCAGAGCTTGCAGTGAGCCAAGATCGTGCCACTGTACTACAGCCTAGTCGACAGAGCGAGACTCTGTCTCAAAAAAAAAAAAAAAAAAAAAATTAAAACAGCTCATAGCAACGCATATTCCGAAAATAAATTTGATTTGGCAAAACTATCACAAATTTTCACATAAGAACTCTGATAAATTCCTAGCGTTGAAAAATAAGAACTTTTACCCTCCATATTGAAGGAAGGATACCAAAAAATAATAGAAATCTATTTTAAAAAAGAAAACGCATATCCAAGATTGAAGAACTGCTTTTTGTGTTTTACTTATCTATCCCCATTTTGTCTTAAATAGCATCTTACAGTATTTGTTACTTTCTTTAAATGAAAGTGGTGGGAAAAAATTAAAGAAAGGAATTCTCATTCACTTCCTCCCAGTTTTATGGGAACTACCTCCATATGTATTTAAAATGTCATTAAATGGTGAAGAAAGTATTATTCTGATCAGAACATTTCAGAAGTGAAGTGTACAAGCACAAAATGCCAAATGCCGTGAGGCTTTATATCAGCAGCCATAGGAAATCTGCTGCTCCTCTCGTAGTATGGAGTATGCATAGCTTGTCCACTCACATTTACAATGAGTTGGCAGTTAAAACTTAACTATGAGTTTGAAGACACTGAAGAACATTCAAAGCAGCCAAGAATAGAGGATGCAGAGGGAAGAATAATTCATTGTGGTAAGTCTATATTTGCTGCTACTTTTTTCTCTTGGGCATTTGTTGATTCACAGCTCAGTGCGCCAAAGCCAGGGAAAGTCATGTTTTAAACTCTGTGGCGGTCTCACTGTGGGGGAGATCAAAACTTAGACTTCATGACTACAAAGATTAGTCATTACTGAAGGAACTAAGAAAAGTGAGCCCAACATTTGGCACCAATTTCATTTCTAAAACATTTGTTAATCCCTAAGCTATGCATTGGTGATAGGAGACAAAAAAATGAAGTTCATACCATGTCAAGGAAATACCGCCTGATAGATATTCCAGGATTTCACCCAAAAGCCTTAAAGGCTTAGACTATAGGAATAAAGACAAATTATAAACGTATCAGTTTTCACAAATTGTGAAATCTAGTTTCAAATCAATTAGTTCCCTAACTGAACCGAGGTATCCAGCTGGTACTATATTGTTCTACTAAAAGAAAATTAAATTCTCTTTGGAGAAAATTAACATCTCCAACAATTTTTCATAAACAATGTTCAACATTCAATCCAAATTGACAGGTATATCTGTACAAAGAATCACATTACTGAAGTCAAAGAGCAAAAATAAACAATGGAAATAGATCAATAAATAATACAGATACTGAAGTTATCAAACACAGGCTTTAAAAGTTATGATTAATATTTTCAAGAAAACAGATTTAAAAGTATATAAAATTCTACTAGACAACTAGAATCTATAATAAAAGGCAATTTAAATTATAACTTTAAATATATAATAACCATAATTAAAATTCAATTCAAGAAACAGGTTTAATACCATAGACAGCAGAATGCAGAAGCAATTGCCTGAAGCAGAGTTCAATATAAAGTATCAAAATTCATGTAAGCAAGACAAAAGGAGGAACAAAAAGGAGCATAAAGGACATCTGAGACTGACAGAAAAGATCAACATATGTGTAATTGAAGTTCCTAAAGGAGAAGAAAAGGAATACTGGGCAAAAATTTTGCAAAACTGATGAAAGACACCAGAAATGTAAGTAACCCCAAGCAGGATAACTACAAAGAAAACCATGCTTACAGACATCATTATAAAACAAACCACTGAAAGCCAAAAACAAAGAGAAATCTTAAGACCATTCAGAGGAAAATATTATTACCTTCAGAGGAATAACAAAAGACCAACAGCTGACTTTTCAAATTTTTCAACAGAAATGTTGAACAACAGAAGAAAATAAAATGACATTCTTAAAGTGCTAAAAGAAAGTAATTGTCAATTTATAATTTTTCATCTAGGAAAACTGAGGACAAAATGAAAATGTCTGGACAAATAAAAGAAAAAGAATTTTGTTGCCACTACTGAAATAATATATTTAATGGAGTTCTTTAAGCAGAAGGAAAATTACTCCAGATGGAAGGTTAATCATATAAGATGATACAAAGAGCACAAGAAAAAATAAATAGGTAGGTAAACCGAAATGAATATTAACTGTAAAAAATGGATGAAATGATTTCAAACTACAACTTTGCAGATTGAAACACACTGCCCATGCAGACTTTTATGCCATAGTTTAGTTGTTGGGCTATGATGGAGATAAGCACAGGATACTATGTGAGGACAGCAATAGGCCCTGGATACCTTGGAGACACACAGGGAAGATCTTCCTGAGAAAGTAATAGATATATATCATCTCTGGTTACTCCCCTTTGTAAGTTCTTTGCTCCTGCCAAATTGAATAGTCCACAGTTTCTTATACATATTGTACCATTTCTTTACTCATGATGTTTGCTTATTCTGTTTTCTCTGACTAAAATGCAAACATCCCCTCCACCTCACCTCGCAATGTCCATATATTCAAATCTTTCAGGCTTAAAGCTCTGTACCGCTATCATTGTAAGCCTTCTCTGGCCATGTTCCACCACCATCCCTGACACCTCAACCCAAACTTCAAGAATTTCTTTCTTTTTTATAAGGAATGTATGTTTATGTTATCATTCCTATTAGGATTTAGGTTCTTCGGGAACATTTTGTCTTATTCATCATTGCTTACCCTCCAATAAACATCTGTTGAATAATGAATCAATGGATGGATGGATAGATGGCCAGATAGATGGGGAAGCCATTAGGACCATCCTCCAGGTAAGTATAAATTTTGCTCTGACTTGGCACTTACTTAACTATAAATCAAGGCTCAACATGCCATTTTCTCTCCATTCCTGCTTTTTTCTGGTTTTAATCACACAGTTGCTGAATCATCAAATGCTATAGCAGAAAAATATCCAACCTAGTAAAAATTCTCAGTAACTATTTTTGACTTTGAAGCCAGTTAGAAACATACTATTAAGGGAAAAGCGATAAGTTGTTAATATTATGGTTTAATGAAGGAGAAATATAGAACAGAGCTTTCTAATATATTTAACTGGTTTGTAATTTGTAGAGTAAAACATCAACAAGTGCATGCCCTTGAAATCCATAAATCTCTCTATTGTTTTATGTCCAGGTCAGTACAGAGAGAATAAACAATATCCATAGTAAAATGAAAACAAAATATCAAGTTTTTCTTTTGTGGAATGCACAGGCCTGCATGAAGATAGATGAATTTTATAAAAATAATCTATGTTCAGTCATGGACAGATAAAAACTGCCACCAATACCAGCAATTTAAAAGAGAAACACTGCCTGAACTTGCAGATACACAATGAAACAAACCTCCTTAATGGAACGCATGTAACATTTTCAATGTTTTTCTGGTAAATATTCAAGCAGATGATCTAAGCAGGTCAAAATTCTCAAAAGTGAGTCTTCATTTTCTAATTGAGGGAATTTAGAAAGATGCGTTTTGGCATATGTGCACTGAGTAAATCTTCTATACTTCTTAGAAGAAAAGATAAGCAGGATTGATAACATATCCCATTAAGTTTCTTGGGTAGACACAACTACATGCCTACCTAGTATCTATTCCCCATTTCTTAAATTAATGATTTTCTTGGAGAGCTCAATGTGCTCAGCTTAAAACAGAACAAAACAAACAGAAAACGCATGCATTTCATAATCTTTCTTGCAGCTAAGGATAGGTCAGGTGACACAGGTCTGGCCAATGAATGTAAGCAGAAATCAAGTGCACATTTCTGACATTTTTTTCTTGGAATAAACACTATTGTCTTCTTCTTTCCCCCTGTCTAAAAAATATAGACACAATTGCTAGAGCTGGAGTTTCAACAGCCATCAGCTAACTACAAGGAAAGTGCCAAGAACATTGCAGAAATCTCTGTTCTGATCTCCCAAGGTGTGAAACAAATGCTAATATAGCACACTACCAGACTTGCCATGTGAGGAAAATAAACATGTTTTTCAAACCAAAACTTTAAAGGTTTTCAGTTACATTTATAGCTGAAATTTAATCTCAGAATAAATAATTCCTTGAGAACATAAACCAAACCATTTCTTATCTTTTTCTTCTCCCAACTTCCTAACATACACTGTTTTCTCAACAAAATAGGAATGAATTAATAAGTGATTGAATGAATTAAGCAACCATTCCACTATTTATAGCAATATGTATTTGAAATTTCTAGAAAAAAAAGCAAAGTTAAAAACTATGTCAGGTAAAATTACTTGAATTCAAAATAAACTACTGAACATTGTGAGTCACAGAATATATATTAAGATACTTTAAAAGCGGTCACTGTTCTAAGATCTGTCAGTGAGATATAGACCTCTATGACAGCTAGCCTCCTTCATGAAGAAGAGGCATTAAAATTTTGAAATCAGATCTATTATAATTAACTGCTTTTCTGTAATTACCTAGGTCAGAAATGGAAAGGAAGTTAACATGACCATGGAGAAAATCAGCAGAATCAATCTTAGGATAATGGAGAACGTAGAGGCAGAGGAAATACAGTAACAGAATTAAAGTTCAGCCCTTCCTTCCTCAAGAAGGTCTCCAAACAATATACAAAGATTGACAGATAAGGAAATGAAGTGTATCTCCTTTTCTCTTCAAGAACTTGTTGTGTCAAGGACCCCTGACTGCACTGGTCAATTTTAGATTTCAGAGAAGTCTAAACTTTCGAAAAGTAGCTCAGCATTATGAAAAAATTAGAGACTCCTCTACACTCTGCTACTTGAAGAGTAGCTCCTGGACCAGCAGCGTTAGCATCAACTGGAAACCTGTAGAAGTGCAGAGTCTTGGGTCCCATCTCAGACTACTGAATCAAATGATTCTTTTGTAAATTGAATTTTGAGATATACTGTACTAGAAAACCTTATTAAATATTGTCTGTTTGATGTTTGAGTAGTTATTTGACTATACTTCTCTAAGTTCTAGATGTCAAATAATTTTTTAGAATGTCTCTCTCAACTTTTCCACACAATTTTATAAAATGATTACTTTTTAAATATACTCTTGAGAGAAGCTGATAATGAAAAAAAAGTGAGCCCTCATTTTTCCCTGAAGGTTGGGAAGACATGTGCCATTCACTAAAAATTACATTTACTAAATCGAGAAACTGGATCCTTTGGTAATGTGATATACTTTCTTTTGTTTTCTGTTTAAGGGTGAGGTTTTGACTGTGTCATTTAAGGGCCTACAAAGTCCTTGGAAATTTAAATTAGTCTTCTCTCCCTTTTATCAATGTACTTTCACTTCTAGGCAAGCTCTAAACGAATGGCATGAGGAAGAGCAGATGACTTGACTAGAAGGCAGATGATTTATTTTCCTTGAGTTTACCATCATTTTCAGACATTCTTAAGGAAAATAAATTATACAGAAGTAGGACATTGGAACTCTTTGCTGACATGGCCTATCCCAGGAATGATACAACTGTGAGTAAAGTTATTGTCTCTACATTCCTTCAAAGAAACATGTCAGGGTAGGAACAGGATGGTTAATTTACCAAGGGCTTGCTTCTCCAGTTCACAGGTGTGCATATTCTTTGGAAGTAATGGTTGCAGTTTTAAACACTATATCCCAGATATGAAGATAAAATATAACTTCTTTATTTTCTCTGTGACCTATTATATTTTCCTTACTACCAGGGATGGGGACACTATACTTTAGTTCAACTTCATAAATATAGCCTGATTCAATAAATAGTCTATTTGGTAATTGTTTAATCTTTTTTAGGTAAAAGGCTCCGTACTTCAGATTCCATCTACCCCTGCCCAGCTCCTCACCAAGAACACCTTTGGATGAAGAGGAAAGGTATGGGGTTTACATGACCTCATGATACTCTAGGAGAGCAGTGCCCTTGAAGTCACACTTTGTGTTGTCCTCTCCTTTCTCTGCTGAGGCAAGGCTGTTTTGGATTGCTCTCCCTTTCCAAATAGTCCCTCTCTCAGTCACATCTAACTGCGTCTGAGTGATTTAGCTTCACCATGGATCACACTGATACTGCAGACCCCTCTAAGACTGTGGCATGTTCTTCATTTATATCTTGGCCTCGGCTACCCAACCCAGTTACTTGATGCCTTGCCTCAAGGCTCAGTGGTAACTCACTGCCCACAAATCAGATTCCTTCAGCCTCTGCAAGGAACATGCAGGCATCCCTGACTTCTTCATCTGCCTTCCTTGCTACCTTCAGACAATGAAGTGTGGCATTTTCCTTGGCCATGAAGGAAGTAGAAGTCACCAAGGTAGAATTCTACAAAGCCAGTTTGGTGGAGTAGAAAGAGTACATGAGCCTTGTATTCTGTCTTCTTGCTCTTTTTCTCTCTTCTCCTCCAACATCTCTAGAAATAGAGGATGCAGATTTCTGGCTTTTCAATTTCCCTACACCAGTACTACCCAACATAATGCCAGGCCATGGACTGTCACTGGCCCACAGTAAGATACACACAAAAATCAAGAGTAAATTTCTAGATACAATTTAACAGGATAATTTCATATCTACCAAATGTGATTTAAAATGTTAGACTTTTATTTTATGTGTCTTTGTTTTTCTATTTAATTTTTCTCATAACTCATTTTTATTGTATTTTTTAAATTATAGTGTGGGAGCCAAGGGAAAACCTCCTCTTCAGCCTCTAAAGAAGCAGTCCCCAACCTTTTTGGCACCAGGGACCAGTTTCATGAAAGCCAATGTTTCCACAAATTGGGGTTGGAGGTTGACTTCAGGATGAAAGTGTCCCAGCTCAGATCATCAGGCATTAGATTCTCATAAGGAGTGTAACCTAGATCCCTCACATGTGCAGTTCACAATAGGGTTTGTATTCCTATGAGAATCTAATGTCACCACTGATCTGACAGGAGGCAGAGCTCAGGCATCAATGCTCGCTAGCCTGCTGCTCACCTCCTGCTTTACAGCCCGGTTCCTAATAGGCCATGAAGTAGTTCCTGTCTGTGGTCCAGGGGTTGGGGCCCCTGCTGTAAAGTTTTGCTTAAAAAAAATCAACTGACAAAAGGCAGATTAATTGGAGAAAAAGCATACAAATTTATTAACATGTACATGGAGAGAACCACAGAGTGACTCCTACAACCCCTCAATGGGATGCAAAAGCTTACTTACCATCTTGAGGTTACAGAAAGAATGAAGGCTCAAAGCATGACCAAAAAGGTTATGGTGGTAAATCAGGATTTACTGGCAAGACAGGTAAGATGGAGAGGAGGGACTTGGCTGGCAAAGATGGTCTTGTTACCTAGGTGAAACCTCACAGGTAATAAATATCCCTCCAAGAGAATAAATGGTAAATATTTCTTTCAGACCTTTAAAGGTATCAGGCTCTCATTAATCTTTCCTAGATCCGGTCAAGGGAAGGTCTCAGAGAAAGCCTGGATGCATCAACGTAAATTTTCTCTTTAGATGCAAATCTCCACAAAACAGCTTTGCAAGGCTACTTCCGTTTGCAGGCCCTCTGAACAGCCGTCTCAAAATACATGGAAGAAGTGTCTATGGGAGTGAAATATTTTTATTTCTTTCAATAGAACAAGATGTGTTAGAAACGTTTTAAAAGTTATTTCTCCCACAGATAGTTTGAGAGGCACTGCTCCTCACTGCGTCTGCTCTCTATTCAGCAAGTCTAAGGAAGAGGATCATCGATGGAAGGGACATCCTGTCTGTCCTGCACTCTGCACTACGGAAGAAACATTAGGAGTCCACCAGATTTGAGTCTAGGTATGCTACAAAAATGTGACTTCTTTTCCTGACAAAGCCTGGATTTTGAACCTGTTTTCAAGTTGTAGATGCAAGCTAAAATCTAATTTGATAGTCAAAGCTGGGCAAGGACTCCCCTGTGTTCTGGTGGGGACTATGTTCTGACACCTTTTCCCTGAGGCACCGAAACCCATTGTTTCAACGAGTGGGAAGCCCTAAAGCAATGTGACCTACAGGATAAGAAGACATACCAAAAAAAAACATCCTGAACTTGCTGATGTAAGAAGGATTGGTTGGAGAATGGCTCTACTTCAAGAACATCTGAAAATGATGTTTTTCATAATCTTAAAAAAGCCTATATCAGTAATCAATACAATGCATCCCAAGTGACCTTATTTTTGTGCAAAAGAAGAAAAAAATATCTAGAAAATCATTTGCATTCATATAAACTTTACAATGCCTGAAACAAATGTTTAGGCCTCAGTTTTTTCCAGTTCAAAGACCAATGAAAATAATTTGTAGACCACATTTGAACAACCACAAATTGAGCACTGTTCCTAAAGGAAGCTTTTGCAGCTGGGATGCCTGAAGCAGTTCTGGCATTAAGTGGGTGAATATTATTAATATTTAATTAAGTTTCTAGCTGAGCATCCTGCTGAAAGACTCTCTAAAAACTAGTCTAACATCCAAACCTGACAAAAACAAGAAATGGGGAAAGGATTCCCTATTTAATAAATGGTGCTGGGTAAATTGGCTAGCCATAAGTAGAAAGCTGAAACTGGATCCTTTCCTTACTCCTTATACGAAAATTAATTCAAGATGGATTAGAGACTTAAATGTTAGACCTAAAACCATGAAAACCATAGAAGAAAACCTAGGTAATACCATTCAGGACATAGGCATGGGCAAGGACTTCATGTCTAAAACACCAAAAGCAACGGCAACAAAAGCCAAAATTGACAAATGGGATCTAATTAAACTAAAGAGCTTCCGCACAGCAAAAGAAACTACCATCAGAGTGAACAGGCAACCTACAGAATGAGAGAACATTTTTGCAATCTACTCATCTGAGAAAGGGCTAATATCCAGAACCTACAAAGAACTCAAACAAATTTACAAGAAAAAAACAAACAACCCCATCAAAAAGTGGGCAAAGGATATGAACAGACACTTCTCAAAAGAAGACATTCATACAGCCAACAGACACATGAAAAAATGCTCATCATCACTGGCCATCAGAGAAATGCAAATCAAAACCACAATGAGATACCATCTCACACCAGTTAGAATGGCAATCATTAAAAAATCAGGAAACAGCAGGTGCTGGAGAGGATGTGGAGTAATAGAAACACTTTTACACTGTTGGTGGGACTGTAAACTAGTTCAACCATTGTGGAAAACAGTGTGGCGATTCCTCAAGGATCTAGAACTAGAAATACCATTTGACCCAGCCATCCCATTACTGGGGATATACCCAAAGGATTATAAATCATGCTGCTATAAAGACACATGCACATGTATGTTTATTACAGCACTATTCACAATAGTAAAGACTTGGAATCAACCCAAATGTCCATCATTGACAGACTGGATTAAGAAAATGTGGCACATATACACCATGGAATACTATGCAGCCATAAAAAAGGATGAGTTCGTGTCCTTTGCAGGGATACGTATGCAGCTGGAAATCATCATTCTCAGCAAACTATCGCAAGAACAGAAAACCAAACACTGCATGTTCTCACTCATAGGTGGGAATTGAACAACGAGATCACTTGGACACAGGAAGGGGGTCATAAAACACTGGGGCCTATTGTGGGGAGGGGGGAGGGATAGCATTAGGAGATATACCTAATGTAAATGACGAGTTAATCGGTGCAGCACACCAACATGGCACATGTATACATATGTAACAAACCTGCACGTTGTGCACATGTACCCTAGAACTTAAGGTATAAAAAAAAAAAAAACTAGTCTAACATCATTAATCTAACAAAATAAGGGCCAAATTAGGAAACAGAAGAAGGCTACAGTTTTGTCATTGTACTGACTTATCTTAGAGGTAATGTTGACTCTCCTTAGAGATAGTTTCCAAAATACTGTTACTCAGTTGAAGAAAAGCTAGACCATGCTCAAGAATAATCGTTTTGAGATTGTCTAATGCCCCACAACCTCCCTGCAAGTGCCATTTTCTTACAACCACCTCTTTTTCAAGGATTCAATTCCCTCCAGTCTGCCTGCCAGCCTTTGTCTCAACTCAATTAAAAATGGCAAGGATATGACTTGGTTTATCTACCCAAGTTGATGGATAACCAATTAGACTTTAGTGTGACTGTATATGTTTCTATACACACTCGATATACTTCTCAAGAAGTATTTGTAGATCTATTGTTTGTCTTTGATCTGCAATTGTAGACTAAAAGGTCTTTTTTTTTTTCCTATTAGTAGACTTCAGATAACCACAAGCCATAGGCGGTCTCTCTCATTTGAAAAGAGAGAATCTTTTCTTCAAGGACAATGTCTGGTCTTCCCAACCCAGACGGTCCCTGCTTCCTGAGAAGATCTATTTTGTTTGTTGTTGTTTTGAGACAGGGTCTCTCTCTGTTGACCAAGCTAGAGTACAGTGGTATGATCATGACTTACTGCAGTGTTGACCTCCCAGGCTTAAGCAACCCCCCACGTCAGCCTCCTGAGTAGCTGGGACCACAGGCATGTATCACCACACTTGGCAAATGTTTCTATTCTTATTACAGACAGGGTCTCCCCATGTTGCCCAAGCTGGTCTCTAACTCCTGGGCTCAAGCAATCCTCCTGCCTTGGCCTCCCAAAGAGCTGGGATTACAGATGTGAGCCACCATGCCTAGCTTCTATTAGTAATGTCAGTAAGAGGGTACTGCCCTTCTCTACCAGCTCCTAAAATTAGGTAGGGCTGTGGCCTTCTTGCCTTTGAAGATGACATTCCCAATGACAGTTAATATATTAAAATATATTCACATAGATTAAATATAGTATATGTAATTATATTGACTAAATTCTGCTACACCTGATGCTTTGATATATTGTCAAATTTTGTAGACATTTCTTTCATTTGGTAGCTTTATTTATTTTACTTATTTTAATGTATGTATTTCAGTGTGGTAGTTTTCTTATTTTGATGCCAATTTGTTTTTAGCAGTCTAATATTTTTATTAGTTGTCTTGGGTCAGGTTTCCTAGAAGCAAAACCTGAAATGAAGATTCATGAACAAGTGGTTTATTACAGAAGGATCCCTAGGAGAAAATGATAAGGATTTGAAAGAAGTAGTGGGGAAGTCAGGACAAGCCTGGGAAGAGGAAGAAGCCAAGCAAGGCTGCAATTGCAGATAAAGTCCCAATCTCAGCCTAATCCTGTGGGGAGTTCTAGAGTATAAATCACATGGCAAGGTTTGCCCCACTTGTTGAGGCAAAGAAGTCAGGCTTTTATACCCTTCCATCAGTCAGTCACCAGCTGTCAGCCAGTGGATAGGAATATTCTCAGGCACTTCCCTCACTGGTGAGACAGTTTATATATCCAAAGACAGTCCTCTGCAGAGGCAAGAGAGCCTTTAGCAAAAGAGAATATAGAAGCTGAGGGGACAGGGCATAGTGCTGGTGAAAGGAATTGGAGAGGGAAGCACCTGGGCAGGACAAAGAGTGTTCACTACAGCAGTCATTGAAAAGATCATAAGCACCATGCCTGGAGCACCAAAAAGATGAAATAAGCCTTGAAATCCAGATGGGTTCTGGCATATCACAGGTCTGCTAGACTTTTCTTTCCTCTCCTCTAACCTAATCTTATTTTTTACTCCCCCTTTCCATCCTTTGCCAATGACTTTCTGAAAATTGTTTGTAATATCTGGTACACCTGAAGAATCTGTTAGGTCCTCAGTATTAAACAGAACAGATAAATGTTTTTGCATCCTATCTGACAAAATGAAGGACACAAATTTAAAAAATGATTCTCTATTTTTAATCTTATAATTTCATATTTACCTCTCTCATTCTTGGATTGGTTCTTACTCAACAATAGCTTCCAACATTTTAACCTGGAGTTGTTCTCACTCTCTTACTAAATGATTTGAATCTGATTCCAGGAATAATGCTGCCACCCTATTTATAATACACTTGCACCTCCAATTGATTCCTTTCAAAGTGCAATCATCAGGTACAGATGTAAAGCTTTCTACTTCATAATGTATAGGAATGTAAGAGACTATCTCATGACAGGAAAAAGACTCTACAGAAAAACTTTTTTTGAAACCCCATAGCCCAGACAGTAGCATGTTATTTTTGGTGAAGAATTCTCTTAATTAGTGCTCAATGGAGAACCAAGAAGGGAAAGAGGAAGGAGTAACCTTTGAGGACAGACTCTTTTCACTGATGTTGTTTAGGATTGCAAGCACCTAGTGTTTACGAAAAGCAACGGGCTTTTAGTTGGTTCTAGTTCTCAGCAGGCAATTCATCCCCTTATTCCTTGCACCTCAAGCAGATCGCTTCTACTGCCACCATTCCTCTCCACTTTGGTTTGCTTTTGGGTGATGCAGTTTGTCCTTAGACCAGTGAGTTCCATGAGTATTGTCACATTGTCATTCCTTTTGCTGTAAAATAAGTTCCTTGGATGAAAGCCCTATTAAGAAGGATATGATGACAGTGAATAAGGCACACTATCATCCAGGAATAGTGGTCTGGGCAAAAGCACTGCAAGCGTGGAAGGCAAATTTGAGTTTAGAATACATCTCTGTTCCATGTGGACACATCTCTGCCGTCTCCAAGTGGTCGGCTATTTTTCCCAGGAATCATATTGTATCAGGGACTCATCATTGGCCTCTGTGCTACAGCAATGGTCATAGCCAGATCAGCGTTGTTGATGTGATGTGGCTGAGCTCATACATACCCACATTTATGAGGTTATAAAAGTTTTGTTTTTGATTCCTGATTTCAGTTTTCAGTTCAAGGCCCTAAACTTATTGTTTTCTTTTAATAAGCTCTCTAACACAGTCAGACACAGTTGACACACTGTCTATAACCTTTGTAACCACCATTATTGCATAGCAATCAGATGCCACCTGTATGTGATCACTCAAAACCTTGCTCTCCATCACCTAACACCATCACCAATGATAACTTTAGAAATCGTGGCACTGCTACCTGTCACCCATTAACAGGTTGCAATTTCTATCTAGCAAGGAGTTTATTCATGTGTGCATAAAACATGTAAGTCACCATAGTTTCAGAATCTTCTCCAGAATGTCTGTCTCATAAGGCTACTCTTGGTACCAACTACTATATCAGGCAGGGTCTTAACAAGAGAACAGAGCACAGAGCAGGGTAGAAAAGGTGGATAATGGAGCCAGAGGACAGGCGGGCCAATTCACAGGACACTTAACAAGGGCAAGTAATCAAAAACTTATTTATATTAATGTTTCTAGAAAAGAATTCCTATTGGTTTTGTCATTCTTTCTTAGGCATACACGCATGACTCTTCCTAACCTTTTCTTCTCTTATTCCACAGTTCTAGCTCTTGGCTTTCCATCAATATCACACCAATTTGATTTAATGCCTGACTCCACTACTAGATGAATAGCCCAGTAGAGTGAGCACTGCAGAAGTCTTCAGTGGTAGCACCCATGACCATAACAAACTGTGTACCTAGGAGCTATTTATTTGAGTTTTCAGGACAAGCTCTACACAGATACCTCTACTTTTCTTAAAATTGTATTTTTTTTTTCAGCATGTGGGATGTTGCTTGGTCTAAACATGATGAGGCATGGCATAATGAGCATCAGGAGAGTCAGGAAAATGTAGGGGGGAAATTTGTCAAGAAAAAGAGAACAAATAACTTTCTGCCAGATCTTTCATTCCAGACATGCTGGAAACTCACACCATCATAGACTTTGGTAGTCAAAGCAAACTTTGAGTACTGCTAAGAAACCTTTGACATGTGTGAATTGGCAGTCCATGTTGCTTCTGATTCAGCATAATTTATTAAGCTTTTTGGCATGTCTGTTAGGAGTTATGAAGCACAAAAACTCATGCCTCTTTTAAAAGAGAAAATGTCCTATTAGGTGATTGTGACAATTTACAACAGGATCAAGAAAGCTGGCACTTAGCAGTCATGGGCTACAGCTGGCAGCTCAGGACCTTGTGGTGGGTAGAATGCACAGCACAGATGTACCCATGAAACTAACATACAGACTTCTGCTTAGGGAAATCACAGTTTTACCTACATCTTACTCACATGCTATTGCATTGTCAGGGATGGTTTCTTCTCAGTTTCTCTAGATCTAAATCAGATGCCCAGTGTTTAATACCACCTTTGAATCAGTGCCATCAGTGACCAGTTGATTGCTTAGTACAAAAATAGTTCTCCAAAGACAGAGATATGGCTAAATCCATTTAAATTTTAAACTCATTGTCTTTCATGATCTGATTAAAGCCATTAATCTAACCATCCAACTCATAAATGCATTGCAGAGATGGGACGACAGGGTGCAGATGGACTAGTATAATTTCTCCCACAAGTGTTCCTGAGTGTTTGTTGTCCTGCTCTAGAATACCACACTGGACCTTCCCACACCACATCATGTCATATTCAGTCAGTTTCCTTGCTAGTCCAGGGGAGATGGGAGGAAGCTTATTTTAATCTCTGGCTTTATTCCAAAATAAATATTCACTTCAGGTGTCTTAATTGCAGTGGGAAGTAACTCTTGTCTGAAAGGCATTCAATTTAGCGGGCATTTGTTGAGAGCCTACTATACGTCCAGCACAATCCTAGGCACTTTGGATACAACAATGAACATAAACAAAAAGTCCCTGTCCTCATGAAGCCTATGTTCCAGAGGAAGAAGAAAGATGTTTTAAAAAAATACTTAGAATAGGTCAAGTATATAAAATGATGACCAGAGTAATGAAAATAAAGTAGAAAAAGGAGTATCAGGGAGACAGGTAGGGGTCAGTTTTAAATAAGGTGGTCAAGGAAAACTTTATAGAAAAGAAGTCAGCATTTGAGCAACAACCTGAAGAAGGTGAGGGAAAGGGTTGCATGGAGATCAGGGAGGCCAGTATAGCTGGAGCATAGAGAGGAGCTCAAAGAGATAAACAGGAGCCACTGCTTTGTTGAAATTAACTGCAAGGAGGCAAAGGCAGAGGCAGAGAATTCAGTCAGGAGTCATTGCAATGACCCAAATGAGAGGTGATGGTGACTTGGGCCAAAAGAGAAGCAGCTAAGTGATGAGAAATGGTCAAATTTCAAATATATTTTTCAGCTAAAGCTGACAGGATATGCTGATAGATAGGACATAGCATGGAAGAGAATAAAAGGAATAAAGCTGGATCCTGATGCTTTTGGACCGAGAAACTGTAGGACTGTAAGTAGAATCACCTAGCAAAGAAACTAAGGCAGACACAAGATGGATTTATACATTCATGCTCACATGCAAATGGAAGGTGACATGTGGCTATTTTCTTACGTCTTTCATACATCAGCACGAATTAACTACTGGAGTGTGTCATTTAAAGGACAGGATATGGTCTGCACACATTTAAGTTTAACAACAGTAAATATTATTCCTGTCTGGTTAATTGGGAGTTGACATCACCCTCAGTCAGACTGTGGTTGAGTTTTGCAGGGAAAATGCCACTGAGTTTTCTCAGTCTTAAAAAAATAATATATGCTTTTATCTGACCTAAAGTCAGGAACTATAAAAGAAGAAATGCAAACTTGGACGCATGAGCTGAAATGAAATAGCATAGCAGATTACTTTGAAGTTGAGGATTTAGTGCAAAAGTAAGTTTATCCTGTTGTAAAATTTTAGCCATAAGTATCTTTTTTTTCAGAGTGTGTTTTTTTTTCTTCCTCACAGTTCTTGGCAGTTTTTTGCTCTCAAAATGTGGGCAAGGTAACAAAAATTTGGTTTAAAAATTTGGGCAAAAGTAACAAAATATATAAATTGTGTTATTCTTTTTTCCCCAACAATTAGCCTTATGCTTTTCAAAAACAATCCCAATGTTTATCTCTATTTCCAAGGAAATACAAATCTCTGAGAACTTCAAGGATCACTATTTTGCTTTACTGTTCTCATGTCCTTAGTTCCTTGTTGTAACTACCTGGTACAACAGTTTTGAAATCATGTGAAAGAGGTATGGAAAAGTAGGAAAAAACCCAACCTGAAGCAGGTCAGATTTGGAAGTGTAACCATGGGGAAGTGACTAGAACCCTTTAAGCCTCAATTTACATAAAGGATAGTAATAGATAATATTATTGGATAATTATGGATAATGATACCTGGTTGGGTTGTTGTAAGGGTCAAAATAATTAACATGTACAAACCACCTATGCAAAAATGTGGAATGAATATCAATAATTATTACTTTCAGCATTTTCAGGAGATATAGAAACAAACCTTCAGTGGACATTGCCAAATTTTTAAAGAAATACAATTTTGAGATTAGTCCAAATTTACAAAAACAATTTTACTCTATCATAAAATAAGGCCTAGCTTTTAAGAACAAATGAGTAGCATTATTCCATTTCTCCTGGGTTTTTCCCGCTCATTTTTAAGACCCACGCAGGGCATCACATGTTTCACAAATGTAATCTGTCCATGCTTTGTTTCCTAGATCACAATGCCAAACACAGAAGTCTAGTCATCACTAATCATTTGATCAAGCCCTTGAATCTGACAATCTCAAACTATGTTATCACGCAGAAAATAAGCAGATGATTCTGTAACACTAAAGAAAAAAATAGTTTCTTTAAAAACTCTATTCTCCCCTAATGAAAGAAAGAACGTGGTGGACATTGTCTTAGCCTGCTAAGTGTGCCTGCCCTGTGTGCTTCCCCAGACAGACTCACCTGCCTCACTGATCAAAGGGTTGGGCACTGACAAACCGGTCACACTCCTTCCCCAGAATTTTTCAAAAGTTTTAAAAATTAGTTTGAGGGTATATTTGAGCTGAAGTCAAGGGACAGAGCTCACATTCATTGTGTAGATCAATGACACTCAAAGCATGGTCCCAAGCCAGCAGCATCAGCATCATCTAGAAACTTATTAAAAATGCAAATTTGGGGGCATCACCCTAAACCTAACTGTGTGGGAAATTCTGGGGACAGAGTCCAGGAATCTATTTTTAAAAACCTTTCAGGTGATGCTGGTGCACTTAACTTTGAAAACCACCAGGGAAAACTAATCCTGATACGTAAGTCTTTTATCATATGAAATTTCTCTGTTGAAGAAAAATAATGGAACCCGTGGTATATCCAAATATTTGTAGCTCTACCACAACAAAGTCCTCTACTACTTGCTCATACATATGATTTATTAAACTACAGAAGGAAAATGTCTCGAATGTATGCTAGTTTCTCATTTTAAGGACCTTTAGAGTTACAGATTAAAGGATAATCATTTTCTTATGTCTGAAACCTCCAACTACCCAATTCTCCCTTCGTAACTGAATTTTTTACAGATTTAGATCTTGCCTATATTTATAACTGCTGCATACAGTCCAACAAACATAATCCACACAGTAAGTCTGAATCTGAACTCTTGTGCAAGTGTCCCTCTGCACTGTGACTTTTAATCAGGAAGTTACAAAACAGCCATTTTTAATAACAATGCTATGTGTTAAATGTGCCATGAGATGTAGTCTGTCAATGTGTTTGTTCCTGAGGCCTCAAGCTCAAATTTTCAGGCAGTTAACAAATGAGCAAAGCATGCTAAGTATGAGACAGTAGGCAATGGTGGGGACGGCAAGCTGGAATATGCCTGAATGCATTTAATCCAGAGATTATATTCAAAAATTGTGAAAATATGGTATAGGCCAAGTGAAATGTCAGTTATTGGATTCAAGTTACAGGCTGTATTTTATGAACTTTGGTTTATTCCTACTGCATTCTTGTAGTTGTACACTTTTGGACTTAGAAGTAAAGTGATCCCAGACCAATCACAGAAGCCACAAAGGACTGCTCTATGGAAAACAAGTGTGTTCCTTACTTCACTGCTTCTTATCCAGGTCAGTCCTATCTAAGAAGCAGGCTCAAAGTTTAGGTGAAATTTTCTTCTTTTTGTGGCAGTTTGATTGAGATATAATTCACATACTCTATGTTATAAGCTGAATTGTGTCCCTCTCCTCCCCACTCCATCAAATTTATATGCTAAAGTCCTAAGCCCCAGTAATTCAGAATGTAACTGTATTTGGAGATATGGTCTTTACAGAGGTAATTAAAATAGAATGAGGTTATTAGGGTGTTCTAATCCAATATGACTACTGTCCTTAGAAAAAAAGGAAATTTGAACACAGACATGTATAGAGAGAAGACAATGTGAAGGCAGGAAGAAGACAGCCAATGACAAGTAAAAAGAAAGACCTGGAACAGGTCCTTCCCTCATAACCCTCAGAAGGAACCAACCTGGCCAACACCTAGATCTCAAAGTTCTAGCCTCCCATTCTGTGAGATAATACATTTCAGTTTTTTAATCCACCCACAGTCTATGGTACACTTTGTTATGGCAGCCCTTGCTAATGAATATGCCATACAATTTAACACCCCACTGTCAACATTAGACAGATCAACGAGACAGAAAGTTAACAAGGATATCCAGGTACTGAATTCAACTCTGCAGCAAGCAGACCTAATAGACATCTACAGAACTCTCCACCCCAAATCAACAGAATACACATTCTTCTCAGCACCACATCGCACTTATTCCAAAATTGACCACATAATTGGAAGTAAAGCACTCCTCAGCAAATGTAAAAGAACAGAAATTATAACAAACTGTCTCTCAGACCACAGTGCAATTAAACAAGAACTCAGGACTAAGAAACTCAATCAAAACTGCTCAACGACATGGAAATTGAACAACCTGCCCCTGAATGACTACTGGGTACATAACAAAATGAAGGCAGAAATAAAGATGTTCTTTGAAACCAATGAGAACAAAGATACAACATACCAGAATCTCTGGGACACATTTAAAGCAGTGTGTAGAGGGAAATTTATAGCACTAAATGCCCACAAGAGAAAGCAGGAAAGATCTAAAGTTGACACACTAACATCACAATTAAAAGAACTAGAGAAGCAAGAGCAAATACATTCAAAAGCTAGCAGAAGGCAAGAAATAACTAAGATCAGAGCAGAACTGAAGGAGATAGAGACACACAAAAAAAAACTCCAAAAAATCAATGAATCCAGGAGCTGGTTTTTTGAAAAGATCAACAAAATTGATAGACTGCTAGCAAGACTAATAAAGAAGAAAAGAGAGAAGAGTCAAATAGACGCAACAAAAAATGATAAAGGGGATAACACCACCGACCCCATGGAAATACAAACTACCATCAGAGAATACTATAAACACTTCTATGCAAATAAACTAGAAAACCTAGAAGAAATGGATAATTTCCTGGACACTTACACTCTCCCAAGACTAAACCAGGAAGAAGTTGAATCCCTGAATAGACTAATAGTGGGCTCTGAAATTGAGGCAATAATTAAGAGCCTACCAACCAAAAAAAGTCCAGGACCAGACAGATACACAGCCAAATTCTACCAGAGGTACAAGGAGGAGTTGGTACCATTCCTTCTGAAACTATTCCAATCACTAGAAAAAGAGGGAATCCTCCCTAACTCATTTTACGAGGCCAACATCATCCTGATACCAAAGCATGACAGAGATACAACAAAAAAAGAGAATTTTAGACCTATATCCCTGATGAACATTGATGCAAAAATCCTCAATAAAATACTGGCAAACCAAATCCAGCAGCACATCAAAAAGCTTATCCACCATGATCAAGTGGGCTTCATCCCTGGGATGCAAGGCTGGTTCAACATACACAAATCAATAAACATAATCCAGCATATAAACAGAACCAAAGAAAAAAACCACATGATTATCTCAATAGATGCAGAAAAGGCCTTTGACAAATTCGACAGCCCTTCATGCTAAAAACTCTCAATAAATTCGGTATTGATGGAACGTATCTCAAAATAATAAGAGTTGTTTATGACAAACCCACAGGCAATATCATATTGAATGGGCAAAAACTGGAAGCATTCCCTTTGAAAACTGGCACAAGACAGGGATGACCTCTCTCACCACTCCTATTCAAAATAGTGTTGGAAGTTCTGGATAGGGTAATCGGCAAGAGAAAGAAATAAAGCGTATTCAGTTAGGAAAAGAAGAAGTCAAATTGTCCCTGTTTGCAGATGACATGATTGTATATTTAGAAAACCCCATTGTCTCAGTCCAAAATCTCCTTAAGCTGATAAGCAACTTCAGCAAAGGCTCAGGATACAAAATTAATGTGCAAAAATCACAAGCATTCTTATACACCAGTAACAGACAAACAGAGAGCCAAATCATTAATGAACTCCCATTCACAATAGCTTCAAAGAGAATAAAATACCTAGGAATCCAACTGACAAGGGATGT
>NC_037683.1:59676476-59678268 GCF_003255815.1 Theropithecus gelada | reverse complement strand
TTTAAAAAAAAAAAAAAAAAAAAAAAAAAAAGATAACTTGTAGAGATTTTGGAGTCTGTTACCTTTCTCTGAAGAGTATTGATTTTTATTGTAGCAGCAGGGCATCAGCTGAAATCTCTGCTCAGTTTACAAGTCTTTTGTTTGTTTGTTTTTGAGATGGAGTTTCATTCTTGTTGTCCAGGCTGGAGTGCAATGGCGTGATCTTGGCTCACTGCAACCTCCGCCTCCCGGGTTCAAGAGAGTCTCCTGCCTCAGCCTCCAGAGTAGCTGGGATTACAGGCATGTGCCATCACACCTGGTTAATTTTGTGTTTTTAGTAGAGGCGTGGTTTCTCCATGTTGGTCAGGCTGGTATCGAACTCCTGACCTCAGGTGATCTGCCCGTCTCAGCCTCCTAAACTGCTGGGATTACAGGCGTGAGCCACAGCGCCCGGCCTAGTCTTTTGACTATTGCTATCTGCTGGGCTTTTTGGAGTCTCCACCATGCACGCATAGTTCAGTAGTTAGCCAAGGATTTGAAGGGAGTTTATATGCAGATTTTATGACTTCCTCCTCTGTGAGTCTCTCCTTTCAGCAATTTTTCTGTTTAAATTCAGTCACTCTGAAATCCCTGAGCTCACTCTCTGACTCCACAACTCAGAAAGACAATGACTTTCTTTATGAATTTTAGCTACCCTGCATTACTTGGGCTGCAAGATGCCCTCCAGAGAAAATCTACATTAAAACAAATCTCACTCAATGCAGTTACCTTCTTTCAAGGGTTGAATCACCTTCTTTTTGAATCTGTTTTAGTTGTTGTTTTGTACCTTAAATAATTATTTGTAATACTGGTCCAGAGTTCATAATTGTTATCTATGAGGAGTGTTAGTCTAACACAAGATATTTTGTCATTTCTAGAACAAGACTACTCCACTCTTATGTAGCTGTGACATTCTCATGCATTTCTTTAAAACATTTTAGTGGCTCTTTATTGTCTGTCAAATAGAAAATATTCCTTAAACTGCATGTACTCTATTTTTTCGTTGTTTCCCATAACAATGAAATATTATTTTATTGAAATATTGAAATATTCAGCATGCCTTCAAATATTATGTTTCACCATGTTCTTTTCCTCATACCATTTTTCCATCCAGAATACTTTTCCCCCTACATTTGAATGTCCAAATCCTGCCTATTCTCTAAGATCTAGCTTCAATGTCAACTCCTCCGTGAAAGCTATTCTTCTCTCTCCAGTTTGAAGTGACTTCAGTTTTCACTAAATTATCTGATTATATTTCATTGCTTTACTCATGTTTTATAAGGACGATAAAATATTAGTGCCCTTATAAAAGAGACCCCACAAGGCTTCCTTGCCCCTTCTACTATGTGAGGACACAGCAAGAAGACAGCCAACTACGAGCCTGGAAGCAGGTCTTGAGCATGCTGGTACACTGATCTTGGACTTTCCAGTCTCCAAAACTGTAAGAAACAAATTTCTGTTGTTGATGGCCTGGCATGGTGGCTCACGCCTGTATTCCCAGCACTTTGGGAGGTTGAGGCGAGCGAATCACGAGGTCAGGAGATCGAGACCATCCTGGCTAACACGGTGAAACCCCGTCTCTACTAAAAATACAAAAAATTAGCCGGGCGTGGTGGCGGGTGCCTGTAGTCCCAGCTACTCAGGAAGCTGAGGCAGGAGAATGGCGTGAACCTGAGAGGCAGAGTTTGCAGTGAGCCAAGATTGCGCCACTGCACTCCAGCCTGGGAGACAGAGCGAGACTTAAGAAGGAAAGAAAGAAAGGGGGGGGGGGGGG